>NW_007033783.1:979416-1013833 GCF_000164805.1 Carlito syrichta
ATCTTTCTTTCTTTTAATATCTATCCCTACTACAGAATTGGCTTCTGCACTAGACAGAGTACAGTCTCTTTCTTTTCTCCCCCCTTCTCTTTCTTTCTTTTAATATCTGTCCCTACAGATTCGCTGATGCCACCACATCTTCCAAGGAACTCCCCAAAACTTGCAGGGGCTGGCCCCCTGCAACTCCAAAATTAATAAATATCTGTTTCTCAGTTTCTAGTCTGGCTTGCAGTCTCAACAAGCCAGACTTGAGCCTGTGGCAGAAGAAAATCGGACAAGATTTTCTGTCCCCAGAGCATTTTGCATACATTACCACTAACTCTTACAACAAATCCAGAAGTTCTTTGTATTCTCTCTCATCTTATTGACAAGGAAATCAGAACTCAGAAAAATTAAGTTCCTTATCCAGGTCCACCCAGAGGTAAATGACAAAATGGGGCTGGAACTCAGCTGGTTCTTTGGCAGGTAAGTCAACAATGCTCAGCATACCAGCTACCGTGTAGCGTACAGAGTAGGCTACGGTGTTCTCAGAAGTCTAGGATGCTTTGTAATACACTCGAGCTTATGCTTTGACTTGGTAATGCAGACAAGTCCGTACAGGTTGAACAATCCAAGTCTGAAAATGTGAAATCCAAAATACTCCAAAAACTAAAACTTTTTGATCACCAACATGATGCCACAAGTGGAAGATGCCACACTTGACCTCATATGATGGAGCTGTACAGTCAAAATGCAGGTGCACAACACACAGTATAGTCAGCACCCCCAAGGCAAAAATAAAATTACCTTCAGGCAATGTGCATAAGGTGTACGTAAAACATAAATGACTCTTGGGGTCCTATCCCCAAGATATCTCAAGATGAATATGCAAATATTCCAAAATCCAAAAACAATCAGAATCAAAACACTTCTCTTCCTAAGCATTATCAGATAAGGGATACTCAACCTGTATTAGACCCCGGCTCTCAGAAGACCTTGCACAACCAAAGCTAATAGGACTCAGAAAGCTACAGTGAAAGTTCCTAAACTAAAACAAATGAAAACTGCTACTGCTCAAGTTTTCCCTCCACAAGGAATGTCCCTGGTTCTGAATAGGTTAACTGCATCACTCTCAGCATCAATCCCTTTCTTGCCCCAAATGATAAGACCTGAGGTCTAGTCATTATTACAGTAAACTTTGTCTCCTTACTTCTATGGCTATGTGCCCCCCGACACCAGATGACAAGCAACTGAATCATAATTTATTCATTTGACATACACATAATGAGTGCCTACTATGTGTCAGGCTCTGTGCTAGATATTATAAAGCAATGAATAAACACTTGCCATGAAAAAAAACCCTACAGTCTCACAGATGAGTTTAGATGGAGTGTGTTAAATTCAAATGCCTATAACATGAGGCAGCAAGTTAAAATCAACTTTGTTTCTCAGGATGGATTTTACTGACACAATGAAATCAGGAGAAAGAACTAGAATTTGTTAATGCCACATAAGCTACTTTTTCCTTGAAGCTATCTCTATTCCACAGCTTAGTAAATCACATATTCTTGAAGCAGCAGCATTATATGAGGTTTTGCATTAGTATTAAATCATTCTTTCACCAACAATTTTAAGGGAAAAGAAAGGCATGTACGAAGTAGTATGTTTCTGTGTGAGAATACTACTTAAATCCAAGTCCTTTGATTTTTCTTTTTTAAGTCAAAAGCTGATGCATAATTCATTAGGAGAGTCTTTAGAATGGCAGGAGTGGGAGAGCTGGTGAACAATTTACAAAATACACACAGAAAAAAACCTTACAGTTCTTCCAGCCACAATCCAGAAAAGTGAACCATCTACAGGGAGTATGAGAAAACACACTGATGATGTCAAGTATACTCAGATCCTAATCCTCACTCTATTGATAACAAGAAGACAGAGTTGGATAGGTCATTGTCATCTCCAAATCTCAAGTTCTTTCTTTCTAAAATGAGGATAATACTGTCTGCCTTATTTATACCACATAGTTCTTATAAGGATGCATACATAATCGTGAATGGAAAAGCACTTTGAAAAAAAGATTATATGCTTTGTAAATAGTCACACATATCATTATAGAAATCTTAGAAATTTAGTCAGGACAAGGCACTGACTTTTCCATAAATGTTTAAATAGCTTGCATATTTTAATCCCTATTTCTGTCTTCTCTCACCAAAATTAACTTGGAATTTTTGTCAAGGAGCTTGCTAAATCAGTCAGTTGTGCTCTTACTTCATTATTTTTAGAAATTATCTCACAGTCAACTGTTGAATGCCGAGGGTCTTTTCCAGACAATAGGTTCCCTGCATAACGGGGGAGACAGTCCCTATTCAGTAGGGGACTACAATAAAGAAGTCTTATTTTTAGTTGCTGTTGTTGTTGTTTTTAGTATTCAAAGTGACTAAAACATAATTTTATTCAGAAAGAAAGAAAATTGAAAAAAAAAAGAAAAAACAATTTAAACTATTATGAGAGCAAACGCAAGAAGAAAATGTTTTTTAACTTCTGCTCCTTGTCAAAATGGTCATGTTTTCTGGTCCATATGAAAACTGTATAAATATGACCTTTGTCCCTAACTGAGTAACATAACATTGTAAACCTACCCAGCAATTTGCCATCCAGAGATAGCACAGCACCAGGAGCGTAGAAAAGAGTAACTTTTATTTACCAGAAACTGAGAAGAAGGTCGGGGGAGGAAGGATTATAGCTATTTACTGGAAGGTATACAGATTAAACCCAATGACTTGTGTGTCCTTTCAAATTAACTCCCCTTAGAAAACCTCTCATTAAATGTAATCTAATTTAAATGTGTATCAGAACCACTTATATTTGTTACTCCTCTCTTGATGAGCAATTAGTTCTATTCTTGCTTTCCTTTCCTGATCTACTTACAGCTGAAACACAGCAGAGATAAGAATAATTTATTAAATCATCTTATGCTGAGTTTTCTAGACCCAAATAATTCTTTTTTTCAACTGACCATTGGAAGTTAGATAAGACAAATAAGCCAAAATTTAGAACCTTTAGCTTTATAAATGACAAGGAGGCATGTGAAAGTTATTCAACAGCACTAATAATCATGAAAACATAAGTCAAAACAATGAGATACCATTTAATACCCACAGGAATGGCTAGGGTCAAAAAAACAGATAACAACTGTTGGGATCTCATATACTGCTGGAAGGAAAACAGTTCAGCAGTGCCTGTAATGGTTAAACAGTTATCATAGGATGAGCAATTCCACCCCTACATACATGCCCCAAGGATTGGAAGCAGATATTCAAGCAAAAACTTGTACAGTAATGTTCAAAGCAGCATTATTCATCCACAATAGTCAAAAAGAGAAAACAATCCAAATGTCCATTCACTGATGAATAAACTAATGTGGAATATCCATATAAAGGAATTTTATTTGGCTATAAAAAGGAAGGAAGTACTGATACATGCAGCAGCGTAAATGATAAAACTTGAAAACATCTGGCTAAGTGAAAGAAGCCAGTAATAAAATAACATATATAATTCCATTTACATGAATATTCCAGAATATGAAAATCTATATAGATAGAAAGTGTACTGGTGGTTGCATGGTGATGGGGAGGGCTGAGGGTACAAGACAGTGACAGCTAAAGAATATGAGGTTTCTACGAGAATTGATCTAAATGTTCTAGTTATTGGAGTAACGGTTGCAAATGTCTTAAATATATTTAAAAAACATTGAATTATACACTTTAAAAGGGTGAATTGTAAAATATGTGAATTATATATCAATATAATTGTCTCTCCAAAAGAAAAATAGACAAAAAGATCAGAAAGTCTGAAATTGTGGAGATCAGTTAAACTAATAATTGTATTTCAAAGTTAGGATCACTTTCATTGCAAAAATTTAATTATAAAAATAGTTTCAATAAACAACAAGGATATGAGTAAAAACTGCCATTTATCTAACCTGTGCCATTTACCAAGAAGTTTATATATCTCATCTCAAACTCTCCTAGCATACAGACATCATTACTTCCATAATGTAGTTAAATAAGAACCTAGGAGAATACGTAATTTGCCTGTGGTCACACGGAAAACCAACAGAAAAAGAACATGGACCCCAAAGAGTTACCTGGAGCCAAAGTTGTGTTCTCTTCCCTACATTTATACATGATGGGGGTGGGGAGGGGAAAGGAAGAGAGACAAAAGAGGAGGGGAAGAGGGGGAGTAAGGGAGGTTGGGAGGAAGGAAGGGAGGGAGGGAGAGGAGGAAGAGAGGGGAAAGGGAGAGAGAGATAATGAATCCTATTTTCTCAAAGGAAATTACTATCTGAGTAATTAGGTATGAAAAAGGAAAAGTCATTTGCCAATACCTATGTTGCATGATATTTTGACTCATTCATAAAACAAACATTTCTCAACAGTCTACTACCAGCAAAGTAGAGAAATGGTTGCTAAAATTGTTTGAGTATTTTATTCATTTTCAGTCTTCATTTACTTATCTTGTAACTGCACTTAATAATTCATGATTATTCAAATGTAATCATCAAGAACTGTAGAAGGGTGTTCAGCTCTATACACTAGCACTCTGTATTTTGAATATAAATGCCAAAAGGAAAAAGTTATGCTTCTTGTTTGTTTTTTTTGTTTGTTTGTATGTTTTGTTTTTGTTTTTGTTTTTTTTGAGTTGGAATCTCACTCTGTCGCCCAGACTGGAGTGCAGTGGCCACTCCTGACCACCGCAGCCTCGACCTGCTGGGTTCCGGCAATCCTTTCGCCTCAGCCTTCCAAGTAGCTGGAACTACAGGCGCGTGCTACCATGCCTGGCTAATTTTTGATTTATTGCAGAGATGAGGTCTTGCCAAGTTGCCCAGGTGGGTCTCGAACCCGCGGGTTCAGGCAATCCACTCACTTCAGCCTCCCAAAGCGCGGGATTACAGGCTGAGCCACCGAGCCTGCTATGCTTCTTGTTTGTAATCAACAATATACAGAATGAGCTTCATGTGGTGTCTGCAGGTCTAAATACCAGCTTTACATGCCTCGCCTATTTGGCTCCACAATTTCTATTTGGATCTTAAATTAGCCCAAAACTTTCCAGAATTCTTACCCATTTCCGTTTTCCTAAGAAGGGTTAAATCTCCATAACGCAAATTAAAATATATCAAAAATAACAGTGCATTGATAGATCTCTTTAGAAGCACTCATTGAACCATATAAAATTTTGCCTAGATTTGACAGACAAAAATGGCCATGTCATATGGTTCATCCTACAAATAAGAAATAAACATTTTCTAAGTTCAGGCTTCAAATTCAGGTGGTTAGTCAATCCTTGATATTCACAGTGTCCCAAAAGCTCTAGCCCCAGGAGCCAGCAGACCAGAGTTCAGATATGGACTCCATCATTTACAGATTTGTGACCATGAGTGAACTATGCTCAGAGCTTCTGCATCTTTCCTTTCTGAAATCTGAGAAGTAAAACCTCTACCTGGATTTATAAGTGTTGTTGGGATCTACAAATAATTCAGATTTCACTGATTTGAAATATATCTATAAGTAGAAACATTTGTTTTTGGCTTGCTTAGTTTTGCAATTTCCACAATACCCTACAATGTGGAAGAGCACAAGGAGCATTTTTTTATTTTTGTTTTTTAATTGAATTATATGGAATTTAAAATCAAACTCCACAATAACCATTTTGTGTCCTTGGGGATGCTGCCTAACTCTGTGTGCTTAAAGTTGCCTCATCTATAAAATTCGTAATGAGGGCGCAGCCAGTCTTTTGCTCTTGCTAATTGGTTCCATGCAGAAATATGAGCCTATTGTAGCCAAATATTTTAAAATTTTTTTTTAAATTAAGAAACCTGGAAGTACGGATCAGGAAGCAAAATGTCCTAATTTTAAGGAAATTAGGCTACTCAATTATTGGCTACTTTTTTAAAAAATTATTTTGTTCTGCTTTGTTTTGGGGCTTTTTTTTACAACACAATTCAGGATAAATTAAAAAAACCAAACACTGGGCTGCCAATTTGTAACTTCAAACCTATCAAAACGCCTGACCCTATGTCAGTGCTACACAATTTATTGAATGAATGTCCTCTAGTCAATGAATAGGGACACCATGAAGATTTCAAACCATTTTGTGTAGTTTATTTTTTGCTTTATATCCTTCAATTGTTTCCAACATTTTAAAGAGCTGATTTTTATTTGTCCAATTTAGGTACCTAAGATACCTTCTTACAGTACACAATATAAAAATTACCCTTTGCCTATAAAGTAAAATCAGCAAACAGATAATAAATTTGTCTTGGGAGTAGGTTCACAACATAATAAGGAATTTTATCACTGAGCTACCTGAAGGACCTCAATTTCCGGCACACAAGGGCAGAGGTGATATATTCTTCTTTGACACACACACATCTCAGTAGTCTAAATCACCCTATCAGCTTCCACCCTTAGATTTGTGACGCTCTACATGTGGAGGTCTTATTTCTGTTTTATTTTTCTAGGACCAGCTATTATCTCCCCTATATATGCATTTCTTTCTCACTGAAGAGCTCTGTCTGGACAAACTGCATAACAAGCAATGTGGTACTTGTATGCTAGAAACAGAAAAGGCTCATGGGCACTTCAATGACTTTAGATCTTGGTTTTGTGTGTCAGTATTACCATTTTCTACTTAATGAATGATACAACACACGGCACTGTTGTGCAATCTGACACACACACTACTTGGATCCAATGATAAATGCAGGCATAGTATATCTGTATAGTGTAGTATAAATAGTATAAATGCAGGCATGTAAATAGTATAAATGCAGGCATGTATAGTATAGTATAAATAGTATAAATGCAGGTATGTAAATGGCACTCAGAAACAACATCTCAAACAAGTATTCAAATGTGAATGCACCACTAACACTTAGCAAGTGTCCAGTAACTCTGATATCAGCATCATCATTATTAATTCTACCACCGATAAGTTATCTGATGACACAAATAAGAATAATGCTTAGAAATAAAAAGCTTGCCCCTTAGAATATATTTAAGCTAATATATCAAGATGTCATTTTCCCAAAGATTTACCAGAAAATGCCCTACTGCACTCAAAATTGGATTTGACCAAAAAAAGAAGATATAATTGACACCAAGTTTTCCAAAGTCAAGCAAAAGAATATAAATACCTCTTATCTTTCTTCTATTCAATTTTATATAACATTGGATAATCTAAGATACTATTTCTTCCTGAAAATAACATAAGAAAATGATGGCAATATGACAGGATTTGGGATGGGGGAAGGGAAGAAGGGAAGAAGGAAGAAGGAAGAAGAAGGTTTCTGTGATAGCTCCGCCCCATCTCTCAATCCTCTATCTCTTCCAAAACACAGGATGAAGCTGTTCTCTAAAGTTTCCTATCTTCCTAAAGCTTGGACCCACCAAAGAAGAAAACAATGAACACTGGCCCCTTCCCTGAGTTTTCTTTAACTGAACAACTAACAACAGGAAGAAAGGTATAATTTGTCATCACACCTGGATAGACTTGTCACAACACTGTCAGCTCTTAGGGTCCAAGAGACTTTTTCCCAGGTCATTAGTATGTTCTTCAAGTCCACTGAATTCCTCTAAAAATTATGTATTACCCACCCCCCCAAATCATTCACACTTCCCTATCTCCCTTTCCTCTAAGAAGAAGGGGAATAACCATCTGTGTCCCATTGCATGGTGGGGTAACCAGTCTGTGAATTTCCCCTTGTGCATGTTAACAAATTTGTGTGCCTTTTCTCCTATTAATCTGCTTTTTGATGAGTGATTTTTCAGCATATCTTCAGAGGGTGAAGGGGAAGTTTTCCTGTGGTCCCTACATAAACAAGGCTGTATCCTACCTATGCTCACATCCAATAAACCAAGAAAGAAATCAAGACCAGTAATCTGAGGCACAAACTCAGAAAAGACTCAGAGCTCCACTGAGTGCTTTAATATCTAATTTTAGAATGTAAGTTACTCGAGAACATCTTAATTATCCTTTTTTTTTTTTTTAAATTCCCAGTCCCAACCACAATTCCTGAATACAGAAGGAAGGGAAGAAGCAAAAGAGAGGCAGCAGTAACCAGCTTGGCTATCTAGCACATTATCCCCAAGGAGATCAGAAACATGGAGTTATAAGAGGCAACAGGAAAATGTTTTACGGCTAATAATCAAGCAACAGCTAAAAGACTGCCATGAAAAGCAAAAGATTCAAGCACCTTAAAAAATTTTTAAAAGGACAGAAATAATTTTCAGGGTACCCTTCTGACAATGGAAGCACTCTGATGTGCCTTCATACCTTTAAGAGCAATTTTCTATTATAATTCATTAACAACAGCTAAAATAAAATATTTATAATGATCTCAATTTGAAACACTTAATTTTTTACTACTTTTTTGAGATTTATTTCACATGTCATAAAATCCACCCAATCCACAACTCAACACGATTTTTTTTTTTTTTTTGAGTTGGAATCTCACTCTGTCGCCCAGACTGGAGTGCAGTGGCGCTCCCGGCCACCGCAGCCTCACCTGCTGGGCGCCGGCGATCCTTCTGCCTCAGCCTTCCAAGTAGCTGGAACTAAAGGCGCGCACTACCATGCCCGGCTAATTTTTGATTTATCGTAGAGATGAGGTCTCACCAAGTTACCCAGGCAGGTCTCGAACCCGCGGGCTCAGGCAATCCACTCACCTCAGCCTCCCAAAGTCACGGGATTACAGGCTGAGCCACCGAGCCCAGCTCAACACAATTTTTAATAAATTTACTGAGTGGTATAACTATCACCATAAATTGGTTATAGAATATTTTCATCACTCCAATAAGATCGCTTATGTTCATTTACATTAATCCCACCCCAAGTAACAACTCATCTACTTTCTACCTCTGTAGATATGGCTTTTCTGGGCATTTCATATAAAAGGAATCATCTATATTCCACCACTTTCTAAATGCGTAACTTTAGTGAAGTCATTTAACATTGTTTTGTTTAAGTTCCCTGAAAATAATGATAGCTATACCTCACAGGGCTATAAGGAGTAAATGAGACAGTCCATGTGAAGTGCTTAGAACACGGGTCGGCACACATCAAATGCACAATCAATTAATTTTAAAATAGTTAAGACAATGATTTACATATATTCTACTACTGAGCCACCTCAAACTCAGAGCCACCTCAAACTCAGCAAGACCAAAAATGAACACTATGTCCATCCTCTCAAAACTACTTTCCTCCTATGTTTTTTCACACAGAAAACTCTAAGAGCATTCATCATGCCATCAGACACTTTCACAAATTCCTAAGCCCTTTCTTACTCATTCTCACATTATCACCAAGTTCTACAGAGTCAACCTCATTACTCCCTTGAATCTGCCTTTTTCTCTTCTTCCCTCAGTTTTCATTAAAGCATTCAATATTTCCTTTTCCTGACTTAGTGTAAAAGCTTCCTATCTGGTCTCCCCACCTCCAACTAGGTCGTCTTTTCATGTATGCATCCTACTTCTGTTAGAGGATTTCTTTTAAAATGCAAGTCTGATCATGTCTCTCTCTTTCAAAGACTCCCCATAGCTTTCACTGAGCAACTTTCATTGAGTTTACCACCAAGGGCCCATCACAAACTGATTTCTGCCTACTTCTGTGTTTTCCAGCTCTGGCCAATCTCCAGAACAAATCCTTGGCACGGGTTGCTCTGAACAACCTTCAATTTTCTGGCTGTATGAGCCAGCCAGAGGCCTCCCAGCCAACTCGTCAACTCACAGCATCCTTGAGGCTGCTATTGCCTTTCCCAAATGCTAGCTCAAGTATCACTTTGTTCATCAGCTTCCCCGGAACACCTAGCATGATTTGGAGGTCCCTCCGTGCCCAAAGCTGAATGACATAATGTATACATGCAGCTCTCACAGTCCATTAACTCTGCGAGGTGGCACTTCCCAAACCCATGTCCAGCATCACCAAAAGGGGAAGGGTGGAGGAGGAGAGCAGGGAAGGAGAAGGAGCACAGAGAAAATGGGGAGAGGAAGGAGAAAGAGGATAGGAAAGGGCCGGAAGAGGGGAGAAACAAGGGAAGAAGATAGTATGCCCTGAGGAGAAAGGATGATAAGAGAAAGGAGGAGGAAGAGCAGGGTTCACTTTTCTGAGGGGAGGCTTTCTTTTGGGCATAAGATGTCAATAAAAACGTGAACCCTTCTCTTTCGCTCCTCCGTGAGATGACAACCCATTTTGCTTTCTATTCTTCTGATTCTGAATCACTGCCACTCACAGTGATCCTAGCGCTAATGTGGAGGAAAAATTTACATACTGCCAACTGCTGGAGACAACACTTCATTTCCTTTTTGAAGCATTCTCCATATTTACTGTCAACCAGGCACAAGTTACTTTTCAGGTTTTCCATCTGTTTTCATTTTTTTTCTTTTCTTTCATAAGAATCCATGGAAAACCAGACTTAATTTCATATGCTATAAATATCAAGAATATTTAGGTGAAAGGATCAGGGTTAAAAGAGGTATTAGAGATTATCTAAATCAGCAGCTTCCAAAATCTCTTCCATAGAGTCCTTTAAGGATGTATTCACGCTCTATTCAACACAAAGCCTAGTTTTCAAGTAGCTTCTTGGCCTTTGCTTTTTCACAATTTATTTCACCATTTTATTTACCTAAAGTCAAGTCATATTTTCAGGCCTGTATAATCTACTCAGTGCTGAGACCCCTGAATTTATATCATTATTTAACAAAAACCCAAACAAACAAAATCCCAATATTTTATGAGCCTAGGTGATCCTGTATTGGTTAACTGTATGCTTTGGGATTTACCATAAATTGATGGTGGCCTCTGACCTCCCCATACCTTTCTCAGACTTCAAATTACTGGCTTCAGCCAACCCCTCAAGTTTACATTGGTGAAAGCTCACAAAATCGTCCACATCTATACTCCTAATGACACTAATGTTCTGCCTGGTTCTTTCACAGGATCTTAATAAATGTCTTCTTATCCCACCACAGGTTCTCATCCAGGGTTGTACAACGAGAACTCAAGGAGCTTGTGAACTTGGATGAAAAAAAAAAAGATACGTCTTATGATACAACAGTGTCTAACAAAACTCAGCATTTCCTTTAATTATTAATGAAGGCAATAAATCATGGTACTGACTTTGTCACCAATAAAAATCATAGATACTTCTGTATTACGATACAGTTGTTGCAAATTTTTCAAGAAATTACATCTGCTCATGACTACTTTGATATTATGGCAGTTCATGGTTGTATTTTTAAATGAATTAGCAAAGAAGAACATATATTACTATATAACGATTGGGATTTTCATATTTTGACAGATATACTTCGACATATTGATTTCTATGTGTTTTATTTTATGCATATAAGACATTATTCTAAGAAGAAATCCACGAATTTCACCAGATGATCAAAGGGATCTGTAATACTAAAACGCTGCCTTGAAAGCAAAATTCACTCAGTGAATCGCTGTGAATCCTGCAATAACAAGATAGGTAATACAAAGTAAATACTTGCTTGAATAAAATGCTCATACGGTTACTTAGTGGAGGAAAAAATAAAATTAAACTCAAATCTCCTAAACTCTCTTCTACCCCAATGTTTTAAAGGAGTGGGGTCAGAAGCCTGAGCTCCACAGACAGACAAGTCTAGGTTTGAATCTGATTCATCATTTAGTGGTCCTATGACTTCAAGCAAGTTACTTAACCTCACAGAGTCTGTTTCTTTACTCATAAAAAAGGAATAGTAACAACTGCCTTATTGGGTTGAGAGGATTGATTGAAATAAAATATGTAAAGAACTTAGCATATTTTATACACAATTATTAAAAAGATACAGTAAGCCGGGCTCAGTGGCTCAGCCTGTAATCCCGCGCTTTGGGAGGTCAAGGTGAGTGGATGGCCTGAGCCATCGGGTTCGAGACCAGCCTTGGCAACCTGGGGAGACCTCATCTCTACAATAAATCAAAAAATTAGCCGGGCGTGGTAGCGCGCGCCTGTAGTTCCAGCTACTTGGAAGGCTGAGGCGGAAGGATCTCCGGAGCCCAGCAGGTCGAGACTGCGGTGGCCAGGTGCTGCCACTGCACTCCAGTCTGGCGACAGAATGAGACTCCAACACAAAAAAAAAAGAAAAAAAAAAGCCGGGCTCAGTGGCTCAGCCTGTAATCCCTCGCCTTTGGGAGGCTGAGATGAGTGGATTGCCTGAATCCGCGGGTTTGAGATCCACCTGGGCAGCGAGACCTCATCTCTACAATAAATCAAAAAAAAAAAAAAAAAAAAGAATCAGCCGAGCGTGGTAGTGCATGCCTGTAATTCCAGCTACTTGGAAGACTGAGGCGGAAGGATAGCCGGAGCCCAGCAGGTGGAGGCTGCGGTGGCCGGGAGTGGCCACTGCAGTCCAGTCTGGGCAACAGAGTTAGACTCCAACTCAAAAAAAAAAAAAAGATACAGTAATTTACTTTGTGTCTAAACATTTTAATGGAACTTTTAATAACACCATGTGAATTTCCATAAGGTTCTACCATTCTCTAGAACTTCCCTGCTGCTAATATGACATCACACTCCACATAATCCTGAAGATACATGCAAAAGTCCAGCCACAGTTCCACCATTCCAGCAACATGACATTGCCTCAATGAGTCCTTTTCTAATCCCTCCACAGATAATCAATCCTTCTTTCAGAACTCCACAGCATATTCTCATGCTTAAGTGAACTGTTTATTTATATAGGAAACTAAAATACTTAATACCTGTCCAGCAGGTTTTGTGACATCCTTGAGACCAGAGACCCTTCGATTCATTATTTGTGTGACAGTCCACTAACATGTGCCTGACAGACTGAATGAGAAATAAAAATATATGAAGCTGAATTATATTCCATGCTCATAACAACCCTATGAGTTCAGAAATGACTGTCTTTCACAGCCCTACAAACCCAGCTTCAGTGAATCGCTAATTTGCCCCCAGAATACTACCAAAAAGTGAAATATTTAAGGACACTATTTTCTGAATCTCTTATTTATTGGAGAATTAAAATACACAACTTGTAAATACTTCTCCTTTAATATATTATTCCTTTATCACACTCCTAATTATCATAATCCATTCAGACCTTGACATAAGTATAAAACAGGTAAACTGGAAATGACCTGAGATGGAATTACTGGGCTGTCAAGAAGGAAAGGCAGCACCTTATGCCTATTTATAGCATCACCCAGGATGAAGCAAAAGAGATCAAGTATGACAGCCAGAGCTAAAGAGAAACAACTACAAGGAAGATTGTAATGTAGTTTGAACCTGTGTAGGAGAAAACAGGGCATCCATATTGGAAGCCATGTTTTTCTTAACAAAAAGCTCAAAATGATCACCGTGATCAGAACACAGCCAATAAGATGAATAGGTTCAAAAAGGAACCCCTGCCAGAGAGGAACTGTCTCATTGATTGCATCACACCAAGAGCAATAAGCAAAACCTGTAAGCCTCAAATGTAAGTTGGGAAAGAAACTTCAACAGAAACACTGATTTTTCTGGATATGATTTCAACAGTACACAATTTCCTATTACACCCATGAAGTATTTTACTGATATCGAAATACCTCAAGGCTTTACAAAATGTAAGTGCTCCTGGACACATTCGCACATCACCATATCTTTGGCTCCTGGCAGCATCAGGAATTCACCACATGTTTGTTGAAAAAAAAAGGAAAAAAATACCTATGGAATTACAACAAGCCTAGCACCACTAACAACAAATTAATTGTCTCTGTGTTATTTGTAAATTGATTGTTTCTTCTTTGGCTTGTGGCAAGTAGAGAACTGCATATAAATGCATGAATATTGCACCTCTACTCATAAAATTTAACATTAGGATTGAACTTTCCCCAAATTCAGAATACCATGATACCCTTTAAACAAGTATTATAATATACATTGGATTTAATATGTCTTCCCTGGCTTAATTTTTTAAACACTGAATTCACTAGCTCCAGGTCAAAGCTTCTGCACTTAAATGTCTGCTTTTACAGAACTTGTTTACTCCTGGTTTATTAACTAAGAATTTTTAATAGGCTCTTATTGAAAATCAAATGAGAGGTTTTTTGTTTTTTGGGGTTTTTTGGTTTTAAGTACAAGTAGCTGTCGGCTGAAATATATTCATTTTACAAATTTTACAACTTCATTTCATATGGATACAAAAATCAGTTATTTTTCAAATTCACTGCTGAAAATCATAACCAGGACACTATTTTCCACTCAGTAAGTTTGAATCTATGTATTATTTTAAACCTGCCAACCAATATTTGAGCTACATATTTTGAATAGGTAGTTGTTACTGTTTTGTAAAATTAACATTTCCAGTCACTTAAGTTAATAACATTCCCCAAAAAAGATAAGAATCAGATACAGTGCTGCAATAGGCAATCCTTGTTCCAACTCTGACTTTTCGAAATACCTGAGGACAACCAAATTCAAATCTCAACCATTTGACAAATGAAGAGTCTCAAAGAGTACAGAAGATGGCAATCCAAATGTAGGTAAAAACATGCAGCCTTTTTCCTTGCCAACAAGAAAAAACTCTTATCACAGCAGTACATTATTGACATCTTATCATGGGTGCCTCCTGGGTAGCCCAAAGAACAAAAAAGCATCAAGATGAGGCTGTGAACAACCAAGCAATGACGCAGAGTCACTTTGCAAGTGTCAAAACCTCAATCACAGAAAATCAGGACCAGTGGACAGACCACATGAGAAAATGGATACCAGAAGAATACCGAACAGCTGCTTAACTGCTGAGCTCAAGCAAGGCAGATACCCATGGGGAGGTCAAGCAAAACACTCAGAGAGCACATTGAAGCACAGCCTGAAACAATGTAACAAAGCAGCAGACAGCTGGGAAACAACTGCTTGGAAACACAGGCTTGAGGCTAGAGAGGCAGGAGGGGCCCCAGGTTAACAAACAGCAACACAAGCATCCTAGAGGCAGCCACTCTGATATGAAACAGCAGGCACTTCCTGCAGGCCAAACATGACTGCCAGGGCCACATGACAGGGGCTGATGGGACTTGCACACAAAGACCCACAGCTGCACGAAAACCACTGCTCACCGACACGCTCAGATAGAAGGATTCGTTGCGACAAAAAGTGTACCGATAGTAGTAGCTTGGCATCTTACTGCTATCCGAGTCTCCCAGGCAGCACGCTTGCCAGTTCCTACGAAAACCATGGAGAGCGTTCACTGTAGTGTGGTCTGAAAGGAAGGGAAGTCTGTAAAATTTAACATCTGTAAGTCTGACCTTGAGCTTTAACTCCTAACAATTATATCGTAGACCTATGTTTCTCAATTGTGGTCGGAGAACCCCTGAGAGTGTCCAGATGTGCTCTCAGGGATCAGTAAGTTTGCCAGAAGAGTTTTAAAATTATGTGTTTCCATTTAGATCAGGGGTTGGCAAACTTTTTCGGTAAAGGGCCAGATAGTAAATATTTTAGGCTTTGCAAGCCCCAAGGTCTCTGTCGCAATTGCTCCACTCTGCCACTGTAGAAAGAAAACAGACACAGACAATACAGACGGGTGTGGCTGGTGTTTAAAGAAAAAAAAACCTGCAGAATGGGTTTTGCCCACAAGGTGCCCACCCGAGTTAGATAATAATCCAAAACACAAACACACAGATCTATATGAATATCCTACATTACAAAGGTGACCACCTCGTAACTGTGCAGGGTTACAAGATTTCTAAAACTGCATTTATGATGGAGTTGGCACCAAGAATACTCCTCAAATTGCCAAGAGTAATGAGAATAGAATGAAAGTGAACTCCATAGGTTTCCTGGACATCGGTGGTCTTCTCTTACGAGCATACCCTGCCCTTCCTTCTAACACAGCCCATATTTCTTGTGGTGAACCAACTTCATATGCTGTGAGACAGATAAATCTGCCTCCTTTCCACTCATATGCCAGAATATGGGTGCAGGGACAAGGCCTAGGCGTAGGCAAAGTACCCTGCAATTCTCTTGCCAGCAACTGTGTTTCATGGATGAGCTTATGACCTTAGGATAATTAAAATCCTCCCTAGAACACTTCTGAGAGAACTAGGGAAAAAACTCTAGGCTACTACTGGTCACAAGGATCACAACAGCCTATCAAAAGATGGAGAAAGAAATGAAGTTCACATGGCTTCATTAGAGGTATTGGTTCGGGCAAGCAAGAAGCCTCACCTTCCCTGAATTGGGCTCATGTTACTCCTATACACTAAATGTGCCACTCACCTCCAAAATTCGTATGTTAAATCTCAATACCCAATGTGATGGTATTTGCAGGTGAGGCCTTTGAGAGGTTATTAGGTCATAAGAATCAAACTCTTGTGAATGAGATGTATGCCCCTAGAAAAGAGGCCTCTGAGAATTTCCTTGCCCCCACCACCACGTGAGAACACAGCTAAAAGACAGCCATTTTATGAACAAGGAAGCACACCCTCACCAGATACAAATCTGCCAGCACCTTGATCTTGGACTTCCCAGCCTTCAGAATTGTGAAAAATCAATTCCTGTTGTATAAAAACCTCCCAGCTTATTATACTTTGTGATAGCAGCCCAAACATACTAAGATAGTCACTTATAGCCAAGAGTCTTTATTATCAAAATAAATAATATACTAGCAAAAATAAAGGTGCAATGACAAAGTTTTAGCAAAAGTTCAAAACAGTAATATAGGCATGCCAAAATCCAGTGCACTCACACGATATACAGACTGTGAGCAGAAATGTTCTGACATTTCAACTCTTCTCTTACTCATTAAGAAAAGTAGGCCCTTCCTTCCACCTCCCTTCACCCAAAACGAATCTACCTATGTATTTTCTTTTTACTCACTTGCCCAAGACAGAAAGCTGAGAATAGTCTTTTATTTAATTTATTTATTTATTTATTTATTTATTTATTTGAGTTGGAGTCTCATCCGTCGCCCAGACTGGAGTGCAGTGGCACACTCCTGGCCACCGCAGCCTCGACCTGCTGGGCTCCGGTGATCCTTCCGCCTCAGCCTTCCAAGTAGCTGGAACTACAGGTATGCACTACCACGCCCAGACAATTTTTTTTTATTTATTGTAGAGATGAGGTCTCACCAAGTTGCCCAGGCAGGTCTCGAACCCATGGGCTCAGGCTATCCATTCACCTCAGCCTCCCAAAGCAGGGAATCACAGGCTGAGACACCAAGCCCGGCTGAGAATAGTCTTTAACCCTTTCTCCCCTTAACCTTCCACATTCAGCTGATTCTTCACTTTTCCATTTCTAATATACCCAAATTTCTTTTGTATTCCTATTCCTGCCTTATTTTACTCCTCATCACCACTGGGAATAAAAATCCTCCACTATAATCCTATAGACCCAATGCAACCCTGTAATTGCCACCTTTCTAGTTTCTCTGCTTTGGATTTTACTCTAAATAATTTTCCAAATTTTATCACAGACTACAAGGTCCTTGGTGACTGGGCTCCTACCAATTCACCTCTCTCCTCTGCCTCCTTTTCTCTATCCTCTCGACCAGCTATATGCCCTGATCTTGGATACCAAATCTTTCTCTTACTGCACACTTTTCCCCCCAAATATTTCTCCCTCTTTCCTTATCTCCATTAATCTAATTCTTAATTGCTCTTCATGAGTCAGTTCAGGCCCAAGCTTCTCACAAGTGTCTCCTTCCCTCTCTGTCCGGGTCAAGTGTCCTCTTACATGCTTAAGAATATAAGCATGTCTCTATTTTAGAGTAACTGTCTGTTTACTCGGTTACCTCCCTACCAGACCCTAAACTCTTTGAGTCTATAGACTGCATCCTCTCCTGAGTCAGTGCCCCCAATATCCAACATGGTTCCTAAGACAGCCAAGCACTTACAAATGCTTGCTAAAGAGGAGATGGCACGCACAGAAAATATCCCACACTGATGCCTTCTCGGGAGACAGCACATTTCCAGATAAGAATGACTTAACACTTTTAAATCAAAGGCCAATGCCTATTCGAGCTGATTTCCTGCATCTAAAATAAAACAAATTCTCCCAAAATTTGAATAGAATTATCATATTTTTACACTATAATATGAAGAAATCAGACTATTCAAAATGATAAGTTTATACATACTTTTCCCTTTTCTCCATCACTTCTAGTAACAATAGCTATTTCTGGACTTTGGGAGAAGTTCTCAGGATACACAACAAAACAATCTACAATGTCACTATCAAATATCATTAAATCTTTAAGTTGACATGGGTTTAAGAACAATTATTTCCTTATCATTGTTATTGGTTTCTTAATTTCCATACATACCTTTTCTCTAATAACAGTGTTTTTATATAGAATAAAAATTTGGCCGAGTGCGGTGCCTCAAACCTGTAATCCCAGCACTTTTGGGAGGCCAAAGTGAGAGGACTGCCTGAGTCCAGGGGTTTGAGGCCAGCCTGAGCAACATGGCAAGACCTCGTCTCTACAATAAATCAAAAAATTAGCTGGGCCTGGTGGCATATGCCTGTGGTTCCAGCTACTTGGAAGGCTGAGGCAGAAGGATCACCTGAGCCCAGCATGTCAAGGCTGTGGTGGCCACAAGCATGCCACTGCATTCCAGCCTGGGCAACAGAGTGAGACTCTGACTCAGAAAAAAAAGAAAGAATAAAAATTTGTCAGTAAAGAGTGCCAATGAATTAACTGCAACTGATGCAATTTTCTGGGACAAAAATCCTTATAAAACAAGTAATTTTCTTTAAGTGAACAAAACCCAATAATATTTTACAAAAGAATTCATTAGTTTCCATTTATTCAAGATTTTGAAGGAGAATACCATTCCAGTTTTCAATACAACTACAGTTACGGCATTACTTATACCTATTTCTACCAATTTCAGACTATTCTGGTAAACTCTTTCAGAGCACACAAATAGCTTACAGACATACACAAAACATTTTCTTCAAGGTAACATTTTCTTCAGCAGGTAAGCTACACGCAAAGTACTTACTTTATTTTTATATAGGCTTCCAAAAATGCTTAAAGAAAAACATTCAAGTTAAGTTCTGGTCTATGTTTAAGTTTTTATTCAGAAAAATGTTAAAGTGCATAATATTCTTGTCAAATATTATGATTTACAGAAAATCTTTTAACTTATTTTTCAACCAACTTTCATAGTAGCAAAACACTAAGACGAAAATTTGAATGTAAGATTTTGCTTAGTATTAAAAATAATAATACTAAGCAAAATAATAACTTTTAAATATCATCTATGATCTGCTTAAATCTATAGAGTATGTGATATACCTATAAGCTGTCCAATTTAACATTAAATATACTAACTCTTTGACCTCATTTGAAAAATAAACCTCTACCTCTCACTAAACAAATAAATTAATTCATGAACTAAACGTCAGAATTCAAATTCTAAGTACACCAATATAAACAAATAGATATTTACTATAATGACAGTCTTTTAAGAAAGTACAAATTAGCAACTATTTTATAATTCACATCAAAAATATCAGCATGCAATCAAAATATATCACAGATCACAGGGTTTTTTAAAAAAACAAAAAACAGAACTATTTCGACTAACACAGTTGAATTTGGAGAACTTCTAATAATGTGTCTTGACATCACCTCAAGAAGCTTATTTGCCACTATGATTTCGATCCACAGAGATAACAATCAAAACTAGCCATCTTCCATTACAGAACCTCATTTTTCTCTACACACACACAAAATTCTTCATCCAAATTTTCCCAGAATCATCCTTCCTCTGTATCACAAAACAAAAGCACCGTAACATAAGCAAGAAAGGCAAAATCCTCTTCACATCAACTTCTGTTTGACAGAGTTCATGCATAGGGATGTCAGACTTAACCACTTCACCTTCTCCCTCAAAATAGATAACCACACCTTCCCATTCAACTCCAAACTCTGGATAAATTCAATTATTAGCATTTTGTTTAGTTCTAAAAATTAACTGTGGAAGTCTGGTTTAGTCAAGTCTTGAATTATTGGTTCTTGTACCCATTTAAATTAATTTCAGAGAGGTGGGAGTCATCCTGCAAAATACACTTGTTGTCTTCCTTTAATAACCTAAAAGCAGTATTTTTTTTTTTAATCTATCAGTAGCAGAATTTGGTTTATTAAGATCCTGGGTGAATTTTCACCTGAATTTCTAAAAATTTTCCAAGGAACAGATGTGTGCTAGAGAAAACTAGGCTGCTATCCAACAAGAACCAAAAGAGTTCTTTTTAGAAGCTTTCCACTTGCTGTTAGAACTTAGTTATCAATAGAAACAGAGTAAACAGTCCAGCTGAGAATACGGCAACACATAAAAAATGAATGATGACTGTGGCTGAGTAAAATATCTTTGCTTGATATATGGTTTGTGTTAATGTGCCTCATTTTCCACTCTATGTGTGGCAATATGGTCAATGTTTTACCCAAAACATTAGTAATTGCCACAAAATGGTCAATTTCAAGTGTATTTCTTAGACAAATGAACCCAAACTCATCATTATAAAACTGTGACCTATTTTAATCTAGAAGGGACTCAGGGAAATCAGAGCCACACTCACTGATTTTTAAAGAGAAAGCCTTAGTCCATATGATAATGGGTGAGTTAACTTCACCATACTTAGCTTATCTACACTTTTGGTGGGGGTGAAATGTTTTTCTTTTTCAAGAGGGAGGGGTGGGGAGGAAAGCAAAAATTGTTCATGTATTAAAGTAGCATATATTCTACTTATATGAAAAATTCCTAGAAAAATGTTAAGTAAACATATGAAAGATCTGCTTTAATTAGGAGACAGATCAATACTCTTAAATGCAAACTACTTGTAAATAAATTGATATAAGTTTTAGGTCCTAGTGAGAGTGTGAGTGAGAGAGAGAACAATAAGCTTACCAGAAAAGGTTTCAAACAGAGCTGTTACAGTCAATGCTGTTCACTGTAAAACAAAGGGCATATAAAAGTATTCCCAGGGTTTGAGCTAACTCTCAAATCAACACAATCTTTTCTTCTTCAATATAACTGAAAACAAGTCTATATATTCAGTTTAATATATTTAATTTCCCAAAATAAACACTGTAGAATGGAATCATTCTCATAAGATGGTTTAAAAAATCAAAATTCCGCATATACTCCTATGTACCATATAATATAATTTAAAGGAAAAAATTCAATTATGACATATAAGATAGTAGGCATCTCCTTATGTCTTTCAAATGTACTGTCAACAATTTATTGGGTATCCATGTGTGTATAATGGTGAAGGTTTAACATCATTTTGCCAAGGTTCAAACACAGGTTGAAAATTAAATTCCAAAATTATGTCTTAATTATTATAGTTTACTAAACCTTCCTTTACCCTAAATCTATCCAAAATATTAAATTAAATATTAATAAAAATAAGTTTAAGTTTTGCATATTGTCTTTTAAGAAAAAAAATCCTTCAATGCTATATAATACTTTCATATGTTATTATATAGTAATTTTTACCAATGCATTTAATGGATAATTTCTTAGAGAAATATTTAATAAGTATCCTAAGCACCAGATATTGTGCCAAGTACTTTACATATCTTATCTCATTAAATTCCCCCAATAACTCTGTGAAGTGGGTATTACCATCCTTATTCTATGGAAGAGGGAGCAGAGGATAAAAAGCTTTTAGTAACACAAGCAAAATCAGATCATTAACAAGCATAGGCATCCCTCAGCATCCATGGGTAACTGGTCCAGGACCCCCCATGGATACCAAAATCCACAGATGCTCAAGTCTCTTATATGAAACAGTGCAGTGTTTGCATATAACTCACACATATCTTCCCACATACTTTAAATCATCTTCAGGTTACTTATGATACTTACTACAATGCAAATTCTATGTAAATATTGCTGTTATTCTGTACAGTTTAGAGAACAATGACAAGGAAAAAAATCTGCAAAACCTAAGTTTATGGAGCCTCGCTGTAGTGGTTCTGGGATTGGATCAACAGAGCACCTGATTCCAAAATTCTTGTGATCTTTATTCTTTGCCAATCTGTCACTTGAAAAACACTTGAGGGATAAAATGCATCACCAGGTTTGTATATGTATGCATACTAGATGTTGTCATCCTATACAAGTGCTAAGCATGCTTACTGTGAATTCATGACACACAACAGATTAACACAAACACAAACACGTCACTGCAGTAAAACTTCAGTTCATCTGACATAAAGCTTTCCTAATCACCAGACTGCAGAAACTACCCTGAATATGAACGCACTCCAAAGAAAGAAAAGGGGTCGACAACAAAGAGGGAGACCATGAGTAACCAGTAACAATATGCTCTGCCAAGCAGAACCGAAATACGAAAGTCTATTTAGACAGGGATGCACTGAAATCGGTGGTTTTACTCTGCAGAAGGAAAGAGGTATTCAGATTGGCCAGAATGTCTATTCAAAATAAGCCTTCATGTACAGAGACCAGAAACATAGGAAAGCAATAGAAAAGAAACAGAAAAGAATAAGAACTGCTTGTGTGAGGAGACTGGAAACTGCTGGTAAAAAGAGTGGAGAGAGCAGAAGTAGAAATGGAGTTTGAGGGAAGGAAGGAGGGCGTGTGGTTGAGGCTCAGACAGCAGGAACTCAACCCTTGACTCCAAGTGAAAAAGTCAGCAGCAGCAGGGAAGGAGAACACAGCTCTGTTCTCAAGAGTCCCCCATCATCCACGGTTTCAATCATCCACGGTCAACTGCAATAAAAATATTAAGCAGAAAATTCTAGAAATAAACAATTCACAAGTCTTAAATTGCACACTGTTCTGAGCAGCATGATAAAATCTCACACTGTTCCATCCCATCCAGCCTTGGATGTGAGCCATCCCTTGGTCCAGCACATTCAAGTTGTCTACACCAGTGGTCCCCAACCTTTTGGCACTAGGGATGAGCTTCATGGAAGACAATTTTTCCATGAATGGCAGGCGGGGGGCAGGAAGTGGGGCAGATGGTTTCAGGATGATTCAAGGGCATAACATTTATCATGCACTTTATTTCTATTATTACATCATAATATATAATGAAATAATTATACAGCTCACCATAAAAAAACAAGAGGCACGGATGGAAGTGGTAAATAAAATAATAGACAGGACATGCATGGACTAAAATAAGTGTTGGCTTCTGACATAAAGTGTGCCGCCACCAGACACAGCTATAGAAATAAGTACATCAACTCGCTTGCCACTCACAGATAGGGTTTTGCTATGAGTCAGCAAGCAATTGACTCTGCGCAGTCAAACCCCACTGCTAGTATTAATCTTATCTGCAGTCACTCCCTAGTGCTAGCATCACCATCTCAGCTCCGCCTTGGATCATCAGGCGTTAGATTCTCATAAGGAGAACACAACCTAGATCCCTCGCATGTGCAGTTCACAATGAGGTATGCATTCCTATGAGAATCTAATGCTGCAACTGATCTATCAGGAGATGAAGCTCAGGTGGTAATGCGAGCAGTGGGGAGCAGCTGTAAATACAGATGAAGCCTCATTTGCTCACCTGCTGCTCACCTCCTGCTGTACGGACCTGGGATTGGGTACCTCTGGTAGCCTTCTCAGTTATCAGACTGACTGATGAGGAATCACAGTGCTTGTGTTCAAGTGACCCCTATATTACTTAGTAGCCCCAAAGCACAAGAATAGTGAGGCTGGCATATTACAATTATTCTATTACATTATTAGTTATTGTTGCTAATTTCCTATTCTGCCTAATTTATACATCAAACTTTATCATACGTATGTATGCATAGGAAAGAAATATAGTCTATGTAGGGTGTGGTACTATGTTTTGGAATGTATCCTCCTAGGATAAGGCAGATGACTGTACTCAATGGGCAGTAATCAACCAAGTCATTCAGTATCCAGTCCAATCACTCCACAGCTAAGTATAGCCATACAGTTGGGTTTTGGTTTTGTTTTGTTTTTTTGGTAGAGACAGGTTCTCACTTTGTTCTCCAGGTTAATCTCAAACTTTTGGCCTCCAATGATTCTCCCACCTCGACCTCCCAAAGTGCTGGGATTACAAGTGTGAGATCCTGCACCCAGTCCCATGCAACTTTTTAAAGCCACAGAGAACATCCATCTACTATTTCATTTGAACTTCGCTCAGAGGTCGGCAGTTATCACTTCCAGATCAATTAAAATACTGAGTTCAAGCTGGGCTTGGTGGCTCAGCCTGTAATCCCGCGCTTTGGGAGACTGAGGTGAGTGGACTACCCGCGCTTTGGGAGACTGAGGTGAGTGGACTACCTGAGACCGCAGGTTCAAGACCCGCCTGGGCAACTTGGCAAGACCTCATCTCTACAATAAATAAAAAATTAGCCAGGTGTAGTAGTGCGTGCCTGTAGTTCCAGCTACTTGGAAGGCTGAGGTAGAAGGATCGCCGGAGCCCAGCAGGTCAAGGCTGCGATGGCCAGGAGCGGCCACGGCACTCCAGTCTGGGTGACCGAGTGAAATTCCAACTCAAAAAAAAAAAAATACTGAGTTCAAGAGAGCTAAATAGCTCAAGTACTTAGAGCCAGTAAAGTGGTAATTCCAAGACTAAAACTCTAATATTTTATCTTGGTCCAGCATTTGTTCATGACTCTGCTTCTAGTACATAGGACATAGAGTATATTTTTTTAAAAAAAGGAGAAAGTATAACTCATTTTAGAACGAGTTCTAAAAGGTTCCTATTAAGTAGGAGTTTACAACTTCAGATATAGTGTATTCACTCACCTATTCAGAAATCCTCCTAGAGATTAAGGTTTATGCATACCAGGTTAAAAAAATCATATGAGTTCAAGCATTTCTAATTCTTAGAGAGGTCATTCAAGAGCATCACGTGATACCTGAATATCAGTAGTACATTTTCAGCTTTCCTTAGCTGCCTAAATCCTTTATTTTTGCTGTCTGGCTGAAGTCTATAACACCTTCACACAATGCAAGGCAAATAACCTTACAATGGGTTGTTAAACGAAAGCACAAACCAATAAAGACACTGACTCTAGAGATTCAGTTTAGGCATCAGGACCTATTGAAGTCAGAAGCCCAAGGCAACTGCATATCACTTTATTTATATGTCAGTATTGGAATTCAATATCTATCTCCACAGTAATGGTAGAAAACAGATGATATCGATATATATGCTGATGACATACAAAACATTTTAAAACAGTGATTTCATCTGCTGTTCAATGTGGAACAAAAGTAAAAAACACCATTATTTTTCAAAGAAAAAAACAATAAAAACTCAAATACAGAGGTGAAAGAAAAAATCTCAAAGTGGTCATTTTAAATGGGATATTTTAAAGACATAGTCACGGTAAATTACAGTTGGTAATTTCAGGCTGCACACCTGTGTCTATAATAGATTTTTATTCAAATCTCAAATTCATTTTCTTTGGTCAAATCAGTACACATTCCTATAAGTGAGGGAAAAGCTATAAAACCTTGTTTCTTTAATATAAATTCAGTGACACAATTCAGTACCATTTTTTTCTTTCAATAGAATAACAAGAATAACTTTCCTACTTGAAATGAGGTTTACCAAATGAATTCAGGTATACTAGTTTTTCACATCAGTTATAAATAATTGCCTCCCTCTAAAGGTCCTGTTTTTGCATATAAAAATGTCTTTTTGACTGATTAAACTTCCTCATCATCTGAGAACTTTATTCTGCACATTTCTAGTTGGAAAATTTGTCATTAGAAACTTGCTTTGTCAAAATGAGTTCATTTCAATTGCTTTGGGAGAGCAGCTCTATGCTTAATTATTTGGGGTAGGAGAGAAACAACCTGTTCTAAAGGATATCTACTTGACAAAATATTTGGGCCAAACTATTCTACCTTAAGACATCCCTTATAATCAAAGGCAGAAAGCTTGGTATTTATAATGTTTTTTTAAAGCCTGAACATAGGAAGGCAGAAGTAGCCACAAAACAGTTTATAAAACAATGAGAAATGTTCCAGAGGAGCCAGTACAGGCACATCGCACTGTTGGCCCTACCTTGAGAACCTTGCTTGGATAGTTCTGTAATGACAAGCATCCTCCCCAAACTGAGGAAAGCAGTCAAGCCTGTAAAAGTAATCTCAGTAGCCACCACCTAAGGCACCCCCTGCAGAGGACACAATTTGCAGGGATGTCACTTCCACATGCACTGACATCCGGCAAGTCTTTGTTCCCTCTGGAGCAGCCTCGCTAAAGAGTGTAACTATTGACTCTCATCTTTAATCCAAGAGACACCACTAACAGCAAAGAAAGCAGGGTAGACATGCTTTCACTGTGGAACAAATTGGAAATTAACAAAAACAAGATGTTTACTTTTCACAAAGTGTTTTCACTAATCTGCCTCTCTGAAAGACTAGTTTAAAAATCCTGGGTTTATAATAGAAGCTTTATAACAATGTCCTTAACAAAGACAGATGACCTAACAGATAGATTAAAGCAAAAACAAAAAACAAGGCTATGGTTTGCATCACTGCAGTCTCTTTACAGAATACTGAAAAAAGAAAACAAAATTTCATAAGACACAGCTGTAAAAATTTTACTAGCCTTATTCATCTTTAAAAAAAAAGTGTTCTGTAAGAAATAAACTTGTGAACTACATTTCAAATTAATAACTCAAGAATTCCAAGTATGCAGGGTTATATGGACTGCCATTCTTCCCACTGGATTTTTAAACAATGTTGAAAAATGGCTGTTTGAAATACTTCAGTCCCATCATTTAACACTGTTCAAAATGTCAAGAGCCATATTGCGCCCCAGTGGCCACTCTTCGGCAAATAACACATCCTTTGAAGTTAAAATACTCCTAAATGATGTCAAGTGAGAATTCCTAGGCTAGCACAGTCAAAATTTTCAACTTCTAAAGAAATCAGTAATCTCTAGAATCACAATTAGGAAAAAAGCGCTTTCATTAGCAAAACTTGTGAATTTTAGTTTCAAATCTCAATCATTCCTTTACCCCAAGGCAGTATTTCCATACATTGTTTTCTACTTAAATAAACCATAATCATATACCTATAGAAAACTCTTCATTTTTTAATTTTTTTATTTTTATTTTTTTTGAGTTGGAGTCTCACTCTGTCGCCCAGACTGGAGTGCAGTGGCCGCTCCCGGCCACCGCAACCTCGACCTGCTGGGCCCCAGCGATCCTTCCGCCTCATCCTTCCAGTAGCTGAAACTACAAAACCGGCTAATTTTTTGATTTATTGTAGAGATGAGGTCTCGCCAAGTTGCCCAAGCGGGTCTCGAACCCGCGGGCTCAGGCAATCCACTCACCTCAGCCTCCCAAGGCGAACTCTTTTTTTTTTTAAACTGGATGTTCCTGAGGAATAATTACACATTTATCATAATAAATTCTATGAAAATGAAGGATAATCAACAAAGACAAAGAGATCTGACAAAAACATTGCATTTGACCACAACACCTAGCACACAACTGCCATTTAAAGGGCACCAGTGTGTGTTTCTTTTGACAAATCATGTAATTTAGCCAGCACCTTGACTATAACTTCATGCTGTGCCATCGTTCGTGCCATGACTCACTCATATCACAAAATGCTCCATCAAAGAAATCAAGAAACAAAAGCCTATGTCAAATTATCACAAACAAATTGCATCTCCTCTGCCAAATCCTAAGGTACTTTTAGAATGGACACAATAGCACAGCTTTCAAGCAACGTGGCACATGTATAAACCTCAAAAAGCAAATATGCACATAATCCCATTTAATTCCACAATAAAGCCAGAGCCAGAATTTTCAATTTTCATATTTTACATATTAATTTTCTGGACATGTACAAATCAAAATATCTCTATCTCCTCTTTAAAACAGTAATTTCTAATTTTTCAAATTAACTGCATCATGAAATGTTTTTAAATGAAATTAACTACTCTAAAGACATAACAGCAACTTTTAATATAGAATCTTAAAATAATCGTTTCAGTACGCCTGACTTCTTCTAATTCTCTCGTGCAGAAAGGTTTACTTGTTTCCCTTTTACCTATAAAGAAAAAAGGACACAGCTGTAAACCTAAAAAAGTAATCCCAAAAAGTTTCTAAAAGACTGAAATGAACTTTTACATCTTTTATTCTGAAAACCTTTGAGCATCAAAGAAACTGACAAATGTGATTGAAAGCTAAACTGCCAAGAGAAGAGAAAAGACAGGGGAAGGAGTATCGATCAAAATCTTTTTGGAATTAACTGCCTTGACAATATGCCAAAAATCTCTGAGGCAGAAGTCTTCAATCCCTATGGCCTTGGTTGAGGCATATCTAGTCAACCCAAAGAGTCTAGCTACTGCATAACTCCAAAAACAAAAACAAAAAACGACCAACCTGGACAACTAGGAAGGAGACATTGGAATAGGTGCTTATTCCAGATCTTCCACATGTATGAATAAAGCTCCAATGAGGACAGACCAAAAATAAGGCCAGGCCAAACCACCTACCACAGATCCTAGGCATGGATGCTCTGGAAAAGAAGCTAACAGAGAGCCAACAAAAGTTTTAAAATATGAGTATTATCAAAAATCAACATGAGAAAAGTTGAAAGATAGCAAAAAAAGAGGTTAATTCAAGTGAAATTTCACCTGCCCAAGGGCAACCTGACATCATTTTTCTAGGTCTATCACCAGACCCCCAGATTTAAACCCTTTATAGTACCTGCTAATGTAGGAAAGAGAAGTGTCTGGTAGGATGCTTGTTAACAGGTGAGCAGCTGCTGTGGATGTATTATGTACCACATATATAAAGAAGCCTGTGTCTAGTAGTATTCATAATTAATGAATTATTGAATGTAGCAGTTTATTCCTCAAAAGCACGTACAAATCTTCAAAGAAACCATTTAGCACTGTGTATAATTACATGTGCAATTATTCAGAATATTATGCCTTCTTCATCCTATCAAAAATAATGTATGTGATCCTGATTAAATGTCTCTTCACTTTTGTTTTAAA
Source organism: Carlito syrichta (assembly GCF_000164805.1). NCBI lineage: Eukaryota > Metazoa > Chordata > Mammalia > Primates > Tarsiidae > Carlito > Carlito syrichta. Next base: position 1,008,407 of record NW_007033783.1, read on the forward strand.
CTAAACTCCTAAATGAGGACAGCTCTTTATAGAGGAAAGCTCTTTATATTCAATAACCCACTAGTGCTTTCCTTCAAGGCTGCCACACTTGTCACTTTTGTAAAGCCATAAAAATAAGTAATCACAGCTGATAGAATATTTAGCTCCAAAGAAAGAACCCAAAAGGTTAAAACATGAAAGTTACTATGTTAAAAAAGCACTTTGGATGTGAATAATAAAGTTAAAAGAAAGTAAGTTTGTCAGCACAGATTTTTTTTTTCAGAGTGCCTTGGGGGTAAACTTTGTCTTTTCCTAATATTATGAAGGTGCCTGTTTTAGGGAAAATGCACCCTTAGCCTATGAAAAACAGCTGCACCACCACAGGCATTTTAAACAAGTGCATTCAGTGTGAGCTGAACAGTAACAAAGACATTAGGAAGATAAACTATGCTCCTAACTCATTTTGGAATTCAAAAAGTTGTAGCTATTTCAGAATTGTAGCAGCAGAGAATTCAGTATTACCATAAGGGCACATCAGCATTGAAAAACTAGTTTAGAGGACAAGACAACAGTCCACGGAATCACCAGTGTAAATTAATGATCGTGGTTGTGTGTGTGTCGGTGTATGTGTGGTGTGTGTGTGTGAACATATATATGAAAACAACTAAAAGACAGATGGCTGGCAAGCAATTTTCCCTATGGCATTTGTACATGTCCATTCAATGTCTGTATCTGGGTCACTTGCTATGATAAATATCATGTGACAGGCTCAGTGGAGGTAAGGCAAAGTCATCCATACCGACTTCACCTAATTTTAATTTACTGATAGATGGACTTATTCAAAAGAGCAAAACGAACCTTTTCCAAATATGTCCATTTACACATCTAAAACTTAGCTAGAAAATAAAATGGCATATAAAATAATTCAGACTACACATTGTATTCCAGTGCACTTTTTCAGTGTATTGTAAAATAGGAAAGGAAATTGAAGAATAAGACAATACTCCTGCACACATTGTCTTCTGATAATAACCTGATGAGACACCCACTGACAAAAGGGAGCTTCTCTCCAACTTAATTTTATAGTAATTCTTTCTAAACATGCTTTAAATGCCAGGCCTGCCTTCAGTGGTTAAACACACAGAATTTTTAATTTTAAGATGACAATCCCAGATTTCTCCACGGCAAGTCAATTAGAGTGAACTTTTTAGAGAGATATGAACAGAGTGATTGATCATTTCACAAAGGATACCACCCATACTAGGTCAAAAATCCAAACTAACATCAAAAGACAAATAGAAAGAATAGTTAAACATCTTTAGATAAAAAACAGGTTTTCAAAAAATGAATGTGTCTTAAATTTTCCATCCCTTCATTTTAAATAGTATTAATCAAAATCATGATAAAAAAAATCTTAACCAGTGTGTCTATAAAAACTGAGACTTACATTCATACCCAACTGAAAAACTAAACTAGCAGTGTGCTATTAACTAGGTGAATAACGTGCTTTTGAGTGAGCTAAATAGTGTGCTTTTGAGTGTGCGAAAACTGGGAGTGTCAGGCAGTTTTAAATCAAGAGTAAAAATTTCTGTTATAGAGTTGTTTTTCCAAGTGTCAGGCAAATATTAAGCAATAGAATAGCTAAGAGACCCCTGGGTAACATTAATGATTGTGATTGGTTTTAACAAATGCAAAAGAGAAAATAGAGAAAAAAATCTTCAAAGGAACCACAAATACATTTGCCACTTCCAAAGTTTCAAACTGTCTTTTTTTTTTCCTTCAAACTAATGAATTATTTTATTCATGTGAGAATTAAAAAACAAACTGAAGTTTTATTACCTTTTGATTCACTTGTCTGAAAATAATAAAGGGCATGTCATCAATTAGATGATATATGCAAAGTGAAATCAGACTTTTAAAGAACAGTTGTGGTGTACCTTTGTCTGCTTTGAAACAAACTGACTCATAGTGTTATCTTCACGAGAAATTCACAATAGTATTTTTTAAAAAGATGAATTAAAAAAATGATGCCATGTCATCCTCAACAAATATGTAAGAAAGCAGAGAATTTGGAGTCAGCAAGTTTTTTCTACTGACTTAAACACCAAATTTCTCCAGAAAATAAGAGACAATCCTTAAAAGAGTAACATACAACATGACTTTAAATTTGGCAAAGATTCCATATTTTTTATTTCAATTTTACTCTCACCACAATTTGAGATTCAATACAGTCATTACTAGGTTGAAGGCAAAGGAAGGGTGGGGAAAGCTGAAACCACATATACTTTTTCATCAGATACTGTGAATTCTTCTCATCCACTGTCTGTTTCATCATATCGTAGGCAGGTTCTTAAGTTTAGCACAGAAACACTCATAAAATATTAAATTTTACCATAGAGAAATTGATTCTGTTGTAAGAAAGTTTCATGTTACCATTAAAGTTCAACCAAGCTACATCAAACATGGAAAGTAATTACATATATAGTTTATAAAGTAAACTCGATCACTATATTTAAAAGAAATGATAACTTTCAGAAGTACCACAGCAATAACATTTAAGCTAAAGCAATATAAAGCCCTCCTAAAGTAAATGCCAGATTCTTCAGGCGAAAATGCAGGGTCCAGAATTTGTTAAGCAACTCAGGTATAAGAGCCTAAACACTGGTCTCTTCGCTTCCAGCACTGGCTTCTTTTAACAGAACTGCATTTCACAAAATTTCCGGGGGGGCAGCAGAATCCTCAGATCTAGCTCAAGCAACACTTTCATCATGAATCTTTGCAGTCAGAAACGGAAAAACGAAATCATCATCTTAACAGTTTTCACTTGCCTCTCAAACCCTTTACTCCCTCCACATGCCAGTGAGTTACAAAAGAGACAAAACATCCCAAAAGTCACAATATATAGTGTACCTTAGCAGCGAATCACTTTGCCATGCTACGCATACAACAAATGCAAAAGTCCAGTGCTCCTATTAACATGTAGCTCATAGTTGCTACAGATACATAAAAACAAAGTTTGCTACTCTTAAGATTTCACATTCTTACATGCAGTTCTGGTACTAGAAATTATGCATAAAATATGCTTTTCATACTGTAGCAAAGTACAATTCATATATACAGGGCCCTCAACATACAATATTTTAGCTCATATTGAGCATGCTATCAATTAGATGATATGGGCAAATCATCATACTAAGTTCTCCTATGTAGTTAGAAGGTAGAAGGCAGGAATGTTAACACTTCATTTGACCTCCGGCATCTGAAGAACTTACAGCAACCACCAAAGCACACCTAATTTATCATCACACATCATTCACCCCAAGTTACAAAGTCCTAACAATTCTGACCGATGACTCAAGAGCATCTGACCTATGGAAGAATGTACACCTAAATTTAGTTTGGTTCTAGCCTTAATTCTTAAAAAATTGTTTCTTCTGACATGTACTCTCTTAAGATTTGGACAGCAATTAACAAGACCATACAATAGAAAGGCTTGGTTTATCACAGTGTTCCACAACAGTCACAGTATGGCAGTAAGTTTCTTTTTAAATAAGCTCAGTATTCTGAGTTTAAGAGCTTACTATTCAAACTGTCCCCAACAGAGCCAGTGACTTCCCAGACTCACCCCTGAGTTTGTTTTAGTGAAAAGTCACCCATCTTTGGAAGCAAAGACTTTTTCCACCAATAAGCTAGAAATAACATCACACAAAATTGGAGAGAAGGGAAGCAGTTCACCTCCTTCTTAACACACAGATCGTCCTCAGAGCAAGTAGGATAACTGCTGAAATCAGTGCACTGCTTAAAAGTTGTGGGAAAGTTTATGTCCAACAGCGGTTTCCTAACAACCAGTCCCTGATAGGCACTACATAAAATGCCTTAAGAAGGGTTTGCTGGATGCTGCGTACCTATTATCTGGGGAATTTCACAACAGACATGTGGGCGTGAACCAAGAGTTGCTGATTTAAGGTATATATATCCACAAACGTGCCCTTTGCAGGAGAGTGGGGCCCCTGAGAGTACAGAATACGGCGAATGACCACCAGGAGAGGATTCCACCTTCACCTCTCCTCACTGTCAACCACTTTGCTCAAGTTCACTCGCTGCCTCACCCTAACCCTGGGGATGCATTCACTTCCCATAGCCCAGAAAGGCTGTCAAAGTGAATCTGCGCTCACTTTTTGGATGGTTTAATTTCAATGGAGCATGAAACACCCCAGGACGGTTAATAAGTTTGGCCAGGCGTGCTGTTCTCCCTAATATATTTTAATTATGCATCTGTTTTAATTGTAATCAGATTAAGGCACCGGAAAGGCACAAATTGAAATTTTCCCTCATGGCTACAGGAGCTTTTCATCAGTTTCTAAACACTAGCTACGGTTAAAAAAGAAAAAAAAAAGAAAACACAAAACAAAACAGGTAGGGACACCAACACCACGATGACATTTTCCAGAAATCAATGCCGTTTCTTTGACAACACAGTTCAGGTCTCATTAGCTATCCAAACTAACCCAAATGCAGAAGACAACTTCAGTCTCTAGGGGCGTCTTCTTCCCCAATTAGCACAAAAGAATCACTAGGTCTAATGCAAAACTCCCAAACAGGAATGAAAGCCGAGGCTTTTATAAAGTGCTTGCCCCATCGATCGGTGCGGGAGGGGGGCAGGAGCATTATTTTGGCTCCAAAGTACTGTGCACGTCAAGAGAAAAAGTTGAAGCAGGGAACGAGCTTTCTTTTTACTATTTTGGCAACTGCCAAGCGTGTGTTTTAACTTCGGGAAATAAAAGTGTCCCATCAATAAAAGGAAACGGTACAGGGAAGATCTATTAAGGGGCGGAGGAGCCGCTTCCTTCCAGCCCAGACGTAAAATCACTTAATGTGCTTTTTGTTGCACCAAGGAATCCCTAAGACTTTTTTTTTTTTTTTTTCTTTTTTAATACGTTCATTAAACAGTTTCCCCAACAGCCGGGATTTCCGCTAAGAAACTTCAGCATCTGCCAACAGCTGAGAGGCCAGGGAGAGAACCTGCGGCAAAGTAGAAGCGGAAACTCCCGGGCCCGCCCAGCGCGCCCGCATCCCGGCGGCTGCCTGGAGGTGTCAATGTTTGCGCGTCGCCAGAACCTTCAGGTGCTGAACCGGTTCCCCCAGATGCAGCCGGGGCCTTAAAGAGGGCAGCTTCAGAGCCACCGCGGGGTGCCCCCTGCAGCCCGCTGCCCAGTCCTGGCGCCCCCTTTACCTGTCATCGTAGCAGAAATCCGCGCTCAGCGTGTTGAGGTACAAGGCGAGCCCCAGCGCGCTGCTCAGCAACTCTGCGATCATCTCTCCACCGCCTTCCCTCCGGCTCGGCTCCCAGCGCGAGGGCAGCAGCGGCAACAAAAAACAGAAGCATCAATCCCCACCTTCCGCCGCCTTCTCCTCCCAGCTTCACTTTTCCCTCGCTTCCCCCCCCCT
>NW_007033783.1:1014012-1035085 GCF_000164805.1 Carlito syrichta
CCTCCCCGGGCTGGAGGCTCCTCCTACCCGCCTCCCGCCCTCCCCTTGTGTCTTTCACCTTCGATTTCACGCTGGAAAGCCCGGGACCCAAGGGCGACCGCTGGAAGGCAGCCCGAAGGAGCCGCTAGCGTGCGCCCCGGGAGGGGAAGCTGCAGACCGAGGCGAGGAGGAGGGGGTCGCTCGCTCCCGCGGCGGCCGGGCGGCGCCTGGCACCGCCGGTCTCAGACCCGCGCTTTGCGTGCCAGGAGCGGCCAGGCGTGAGTCTGGTCAGCGGGAGAGGCTTCTGACTGCCGGGAGAGGAAGGACAGGTTTGGCGACTGTTTGCCACAAGCCGACTGGAGATCTCACACGCGCACGGGGGGCGTGAGCCGAAATGGGAGAAGGGGGCATCTTAGGAAGGAGAGATTTCAGCTCTTAGCCTACGGTTGGCCCCACTGACGAGAAGGGAGATAAATGTTCCTTCAGTAAGGTTAAAACGAGAGCATCCAAAAAGAGGAAAGACACACACACACAGCCACTACCCAGGGAGGCTTTTAGTGGTTTCTGGGGGGGGGGGGGGCATTTTCCTTAATCCTGGGAAGGCGGGAAGCGAATGCCCTCTCCTCCCGGATGCGGGACTGGCTGGAAGGCCTCCAAAGTGTTGAAATATGGTGTCGAAGAAGGGCCGTACAGAACAAGTTCTGGGTACTAAAGTTGCAAGACCGAAGAGGACCGAGGCTGCCCGCCACACCTCCTCCTGGCTGGTCCCCTCTCCGGCTGGGCGAGTGGCTCCCTTGACCGCGATGAACACGGCTGCAGCGCCCCCTGCTGCACAGTCACCACAAGGCGTAGAAGACACCGAGAGCAGCGCCTAAAACCAGCCGGCTCTCCAAACCGGCAAGAAGTTGAGCCCCAGGAAGTTTGGCAGCGACCTGAAAGCAAATGTCATGGTTTGAGCTGCTGCAAAACAAAACTACATCTTTTCCTGATTTCACAAGGAGATCTGTGCAGTTCGTACAGACACAGGTGCAGTGGTGAATATACTGTAGAATCAGTGTAAAAATTCCAGCGGTGCCTCCAAAATGTTAGGTCAGACCCCATGGGGAGTAACTGGTTTGTGATCCGGTGCCACGTGAAAAATGCAAAGAATTGCAGACATTAGATTGGAAAATGTAGTTTATTTCGAAAGTAACTAAGAGAGAGAGAGGAGAGATTCACCTCCGCGAGGTAGGGGAGGGAGCCAAAGAGAATATGGCAGGTCATAGCTCAAAAAACATATGGCCTGGCCAATGCTTGACAAAATAATGGCAAATGACTGCTTGAAGTTGAATGCTTTTAATCCTTCCCTTTAGTGTGGGGCAGGTCGTTAAGGTGATTGTGTGGTGGTCTATTTCACATCATCATGAAGGGGACAGGTAAACACAGGATGGTAGGGTCTGTATCAAGAAAGTCATGAAGGGCTGATTAGGTTAACGTGTTTACAAAACACTGGGGAGGGGGTTGTAAAACAATTATCAGGAGCTACCTCTGAGAAACCAGTTCTGTCCTTGATTAGTGATTAGAGGGCAAGTTTAAGTGAACTGCTAGAAAAACAGAACCAGGCAGTGTTAAAATGGCTGCTCATTGGTTATATTGACTCCATCTTACATCCTTCAATCAGATGCCTGAATTTGAGTCCACACTCTGCTACTTATTATTCGGGCAACCTTTGGCCGGTCACTCGACCTCTTCATGTCTCACTTTTCTCATCTTATTAAAGCATTAAAGTAGTTAACATGTGTATAGCACCTAGACAGGTCCTGAAAAGCACGAAGTGTTAGCTATTATTTTATGCTCTCCAACTTCCACTTTTACTTATTAACTAAAACTTGCACATTCCCTACTTTTAACATGTTCAGTGACATCCTGTTGTACAACAAATAAAATTCTGAGTCTTACCATGGCCAGCCAGGATTTTATTTGGCCCTCTCCCTCTACCCTTCACACTGTGCTCATATATGCACAACCCATACATCCTTCTTCTCAGGAACTCCCCACTTTTTCTTCTGCTGCATGGATTGCTTTCTCCCTGGACCTTCTCCAGCCCTTTCTCACCATCCAGGTCTTAGCTCAGGTCCATCACTTCAGAAATAAAGTAGCTTCTGCCCCATCAATCTCTATCCCATTACATTGTATTAGTTTCTTCCTAGTATGTACTAGTATCCATAATCACCACTGAATGCAAACTCCATGAGGGCAGGGATGCTGTCAGTCTTATTTTCCACATATTACCCAGAATCTGTAACATCTGGACATGTAAAATAAACTTTAAAAAAAAGCTGACAAGTGAACAAATAAATGTGCTTAGGAGAAACTATATAACAACTGAAAATTCACAAATGTTTATCATGAGGGAAGAAACTGACTTGTTGTCAATGCTACAGATGGTGAAGAAGTAACCAAGAAGAGAAGGAGATCTTAGGTTCAAAATTCTTGAAAGTGCATCAACTCCACAGGAAGGCCTGTGGTACATGGATAGCTCTCTTCAATAATTAAGAGGACCCGGAGGCATAAAAATATGAGAGAGGTTTGGAGTTCAACGTGCTAAAAGCTTTTAAGTCTTTTCCAGAGCTGTCTCCATTTTCAAAGTAATAGTTTTAAATAAATATTTCTACAATCCTCCATCTCTTCCTTTTGTCCTCTCCCACGCCCCAACTCCTCTGTATTGGAAGGTTAGGAGACAGGGAGATGTGCTGTAAAGAGGCACATCTTGCCTTTCCTGGTAAAGCAAAGGCTGAAAATCCAGCTGTGTTTGAGAAATTCAGTTGCTTTTAACAAATTTATCTATTAGAATTGAACTTGGGTCTCAATATCCTTCCAGTGCATTAAGCCATGATCTCTTTCAGATTGCTCTCCAAGAGCTGAGAAGCAGCCAATTCCTGCATTTTCTACCTTCCTCAAACAACTTTGGGGGGGGAATCAGATTAAAGATGTCATCACTCTCCTTGGAAATCACTTAAAATCGGAGGACATAGCGTTCTAGTGTATTAAGGTATACTTATTCAATGTGAGGCTACCTCCTCAGTTCTGAATATATGTGTGCTATTTAAAGCTACCGTTGCCCTCCACAGATGAAGAAAATTAGGTTGTTTGGCTTGAGTTTTCCACCTTAGACACAATACTGGCCAAAAATGTGCTAAGCCCTTATTTTCCCGAAGTAAGTTCCACACATCTGCTACCTCACCACTTCCTCAATGAATTCCTTTTTATAGTCACCCCGACCTACCCTGCGTTTGTTCTGCATTCCCAGGCCTTTGTTGTATAATTCATACCTTTGCAGTGCCAGTTCCTTGGGGTAAAGATTTCCTTATTTGCCTGAGACGTTTTTAGTTTATTGTGCAATACTATCTTCCCCTTGGGTGTTGCATAAATATTAACTAAAAATCCACATCTGGTCGTGGTCGTCATTTCTATTTGTCCTAATATAGCTTCTCTTTGAACAATTCATTTGGAAAGTGTGCCAAGGGGTGAAATGTGGCACGTCAATTCTCTCGCTGCACAGAATGCTTTTTAAAATGCCCACAGACTTGGTTATTTATGACCAGTAGATTTGCACCTCTTCCTTACTCTCTCATTGCTAAAATTGTACTGGGCCAAAATAATTACAGTCTTCCATATGTTTTCTGAAAAGGTATCCAAGAATCTCCTGCTAAAATCTTAACAGATTGACTAGGAAACAGAAAAACACTAGCCCAGCAGGTGAAACTGCCTGTTTAGGGAGGTCAAAACAGAGCTCTCTGCTGGGGGACTCATAAGCTCTGGGCTTTGCTCAGGAAATAACCCCGCAGGAGAAAAACAGCAGAGCTTGGATGAAATGTGGGTCAGGGAGTGGAAAGAGGGAAAGAGGCACATGGGCCTCTTGGGTAACTAATGACAGTAAGTGCATTGGCTACATATGCTACATGGAGATGTTTCTGAAAGTGCTGCCCTTCAGATACTACAATGTATCACATCACTTTATCCCAAGACGTGTGATCCATTAGGAATATAATTAGGACAATGCAGTTATGGGATCAGATCCTGCCACCGCCGTCACAAAACTGAGGCTGTTAAGAACCAGCTGCAGCCAGGCTCGGTGGCTCAGCCTGTAATCCCTCGCTTGGGGAGGCTGAGGTGAGTGGATTGCCTGAGCCCGCGGGTTCGAGACCTGCCTGGGCAACTTGGCGAGACCTCATCTCTGCAATAAATCAAAAAATCAGCCGGGCGTGGTAACGCGCACCTGTAGTTTCAGCTACTTGGAAGGCTGAGGCGGAAGGATCGCCAGCGCCCAGCAGGTCGAGGCTGTGGTGGCCGAGAGCATGCCACTGCACTCCAGTCTGGGCGACAGAGTGAGACTCCAACTAAAAAAAAAAAAAAAAAAAAGAAATAACTGCTACCAAAATAATGATCACTTTCAGAATCGCAGTTGCCCCAGCTTCCAATTCAGAGGATGTGGGTATAAGGGAGAAGAAGGGAAGGAGGAGTGTAGAAATAACATGTTAATAACCAGATACAGATAATTGCAGAAATGTTGAGCCTAATGATAGAATTCAGGAACTCAATCAAGAAAAGCAAGGACAGTCTCCTTTATAAAATCTCTCTGAATGCATTCACACACTCTGATATAAACAGTGATCAAAAATATTCTAACAGCTTGAAAAATTGCACAGAATCTTGGGTGATAGAGTGTTGATAAGCCTAAGATTCTATAAAATTAAAGACAAATCAAAGAGTAGAAGGCAAATTAGTTTTGACGTGGACATGTTAAATCAACTGGCTATTCAAGAATTTTGCCTTAATACTCAGCCCAAACAAACGTTTTAAGCCGGCGTTGTCCAGCAGAACTTTCTGCAAAGATGGTTTTATATTGGCCTGTATTGTGTTGCTTTTCTATTGTGTAGCTAGTGTGATGGATAACTGAATTTTTAATTGTGTTTAACTTTAATTCATTTAAATTTAGTGACATGTGGCTAGTGGCTAATATTTTGGACAGAACAGCTTAGATGTCAACTGATAGATACCACCTGTGCCTTACAGTGGATTTCATGTAAGAGCCAGTTAGTTGCCAGCATCCTCCCACTGGTCAAAGCTTTAGCCCTGAATCATTTGCTCTGACCTTCTCTGCTCCCACCCATGATCTACTTTTATATACAAAATAGCTATTCAGTACTTTGTAGGTATTACGCATTGTACTGAGCTTATATTTAATATCTCATTAGCTCTCACAAGAGCCCAGAGAGGTGGTGCCATTACTATCCATAGTTTACAGATAAGAAAATGGAGATTTAGAGAGGTTTAGTAAATTGCTCATAGTCTTACAACCTGTAAGTGGTAGCTAATTTTTGAACTTACATCTTTTAATTCCAAAAGTCTGTGTTTTAACCACCACTAAGTGCAGTCTTGTTGCTCATTCTTCTATTCAAAAGGCCACATCCCACTTAAGATCTACTTCAGGAGAGGAAATTTCTGGCTATAGCCAAGATGCATTGATTAAATTCATACTCTTCCTCTTCTACTTTCTCTCAGATCATTTTGAAAAAAATACCATTAAGTCTTCTTTTGCTTTCCACTTTTGCCTTATTTTCCCCAATGTTGTATAGAAACCTGCAAAGATTGCATTTTAATCTATAATAGAAACTCTCCCCCATAAAATACACACACACACACGTTTGTAGTAATAAATATATTAAATCATGCACATACCTTTCTTCTAACAAAATCCACTCGATCCATTAGAAAAACAGGATAAATAACATAACCCAAACACCAACACAATAATGGCAATATTAATGTAAATTACAATTTGGAAAACCAAACAAAGGATTTATACAAGTAAATGTTATTATGTTAAAAAACACCACTATTACAAATTTGCATCTCATAATTCCTGTTTAATCTATGTATTATTCCTATGAAATGACTAGAGTCTATTTGCAGTCTGACCTATTAATCTAATAATAAATGACAGAAAGTCAATGCATTTAAAACTTTTGCAATAATTAATAGTTATCCATTAAAGAGATTAAACATCTTGTAATTTGTAATACTATTACATTATTTAGTAATTATAGGTGAATTACATAGTTATACCTTACGTATGGACATCCACCACCTTGCTTTTTCTTTCCAATTGTTTGTCTTTCATCTTTTTTTGTCCTTTCTGATCTGTTCTTTCATTTTTGCATCTTTTGCTCCTCCAAAAGCATTTAGAACTTAACGCACAAAGCAACAAAGTCACCTTCATAGATGTTGTGAAAATCTGACCTGAGATAAACAAACTAGTAAAATAGATTCCCCTTACTGATAGATTTGAAGCTAAAACATTTATTTTCTTTTGGCAGTCAGCTTTGCGGAGTCAGCCCTTGGATTGAAGTGAATAAATGATGAAGAAGACATTGAATTCATCAGTTCCAAGCTGAACACCAGTGGGAAATGTGTCCAAAGCGCTCTTCCCCCTGCAACCTGCTCCCTAGAGTTCATCACATGCCAGTATTAGGCTTCAAGGTTATGATCCATTGCCAGTGATAATTTTGGCCAACTGTCTCCTTTGATTTATATTACAAACATATGACACAGGCAACTACTGGTCTGCTTTTTGTCAATATAAATGAATTTGCATTTTTGATAATTTTATGTAAATAAAAATAATCCTACATTCTCCATTACTTTTTTCAGTTTGGATTCTTTTACTCCCCATAATTATTGTGTGAGTCCTGTATGTTTTGTGTATATTAATAGGTCATTTCTATTTATTTCTGACTAATAGTCCATTGTCTATCTATGCCACAATTACTTTATCCATGTATCTGTCGGTTAATATTTGAGTTGTTTCCCATTTTTGGCTAAACAAAGCTGCTGTGGACATTCATGGAAATCTTTGTATAAACAGATGCTTTCATATCCTTTGGGTAAATACCTAGGAGTGGGATGACTGGGTCATTTGATCAACAGTGTTTAATGTTTTAAAAAACCGTCAAACTGTTTTCCCATGTGGTTATCCATTTTACATTCTCACAAGCAGTCTTTAAGAACACCATTTACTCTATATCATTGCCAGCACTTGACAGATCACTCTTTTAATTTTAGACATTCTAGTAGATATGTAGTAGTATCTCACTATAGCCTTAATTTGCTCTAAAAAATTGAGCATCTTTCCTTGTCCTCTATCTTCTTTCGTGATGTATCTGTTCAAATCATTTGCTCCTCCTCTTTTTTCTGTTGTTGTTACCTGCTTCCAGTAACACAAATTTACTAACTTACTGCTCTATAGTCAGAAATTTAGTATGGCTCAGTGGGGTTTTCAGCTCAAGGTCTCACTATATGAGAATCAAAAAGTTACACAGTGGGCTCTTATCTGAAAGATCTGGAGAAAAATTCACTTTCAAGCCATCCGGGCTGTGGCCAAAATTTAGTTCCTTGCAGTTGTAGAATGGATGTCTCCATTTCCTTGTTTTTCAGCATTTAGAAGTTGCTGACATACCTTCTCACAGGACCCCTTCGTTTGAAAATTAGCTGTTGTGCATGGAGTCCTTCTTCTGCTTCAAATTTCTCTGGCTTTTCTGCCCATTTAAAAAATTGTATTGTTTTCTTAATATTCAGTTTTAAGAGTCCTTTATTCTACATATAAATTCTTTGTTATGTGTGTAATTTGTAAACATTTTCTCTTAACCTGTAACTTGTCTTTTCATTCTCTTACCAACATCTTTCAAAATGCAGTTTATTTGATTGGTTCAGTTTATCACTTTTTAAACATATTTTTGGTGTTATATCTAAGAAATGTTTGTTTGATCCAACATGCTTTGCAGTTTTGGGTTTTAGCGATAGGTCTATGATTCATTTTGACTTAGTTTTGAAAGGTGGAGTAAAATGTAGCTCAAAGTTCTTTTTCTTTTTCTGTCCTTGGATAGTCAATTGTTCCGGCACAATTTGTTAAAAATCTATTTTCTGCACTGAATTGCCTTTGTACGTTTGTTAATTGACTTATATATATGTAGGTCAATTTCTGGACCTACGTGTATTTTATCCATTGGTTATTTTGACTATTTTTAAAGTCAATATCAAACTGTCTTAATTACTACAACTTTGTAAGTGGTGGAGTTGGGTAGCACAATTCCTATAATTATGTTCTTCTTTTCAAAGTTGTTCTTACCTCTATTTAATTACAGCATTTTAAATTTTATTTACATTTGCTATTATAAGTTGCTATCATTTGGCTTTTGTTTTCTTTCACCTCTTCTTAATTTATTTATATCTAAGTATATTTATATGTAGGTAGATAATTATTTATATGTAAATATTCGGGCATATGAATATGATTAGGTCTATTCCCTGAGTGTCTCTGTATGAAAAGTAGAATGAACATCTATGGCCTGTTTAGTAAAGCTGGAAGAACAGAATTAAGATATGTGGGTATAAGCCAGACATAGTGACTCACACCTGTAATCCCAGCACTTTGGGAGGCTAAGGTGAGAGGATTGCCTGAGCCCATGGATTCAAGACCAGCCTGGGCAACATGGTGAGACCTCATCTTCCACAATAACTCAAAAAATTAGTCAGACATGGTAGTGCATGCCTGAAGTTCCAGCTACTTGGAAGGCTGAGGCAGAAGGCTCGCCTGAGCCAGCAAGAAAAGGCTGCGTGCCACTGCACTTCAGCCTATTTAAAAAAAAAAAAAGATATGTTGATATAAACCCTTATAACCAATACTCTTAAAGTATTTGTTCCATATCTATTTAGCTTTATATTTAAAATGAGAAATGTATTATAGGCATTAAAAGTAACATGACATTTTAACCTACCTGGAATTACTACTCATATCTATATTGTCACACAGGTAGCACTAGTCACTAACATTCCCAAAAGATAAATGATTTTAATGGATATAGTTAGGCTGCTAGAATTTACATTTTTTTCTCCTCTTTCTTTCTGTCTTCCTCTCTCTCATATATTCGTGACAGCAAAACACTCCTCATTTTTCTGAAGTTTCTGTTCCATCTTTGGTTGTACTTCTGTGATGTTTCAGAAACAGACAGCATCCTTGGAAAAATATTAGAGTGTTTAGACTTTAGATATAAATCACTGCTTCTTGGCAAAGAACATATATCATATGTTCTGTAAGTTTTACCATTTCAGCTGACAGCAACCACAGGTCTCTGGGTTGGTGGCCCAGCCAGTGGTCGCACCATGTCACCTACTTATAGGAGCATACCATAAAAACAGCTAGTGGAGATAGGTTGAATCTCACCCAGAGTGGCCAGACTTGCAGTTGCAATTCAAAGGATCAATCATTTTAACATGTTGCCATTTATGTATTTATCTATTTAGTAAGTCTTGCTCTGTTGCCTAGGCTGGAGTCCAGCTGCATGATCATAATCCACTGCAGCCCTGAACTCTTGGGCTCAAGCAATCCTTCCACCTCAGCCTCCCAGATAGCTGGGACTACAGGCATGTGCTACCATGTTTAGTTAATCTTATTTATTTATTTGTTTGTTTGTTTGAGAAACAGGATATCACTGTCACCCAGATTGGGATGCAATGGTAGCATCATAGCTCACTGCAGCCTCAAACTTCTGGCCTCAAATCTCTTGCTTCAGCCTCCCAAAGTGCTAGGATTATAGGTATGAGCCACCATGCCAGGCTCATTTTCCACTTGTAAAAGGAGCCACATATGCACATGTTTCTAGCATTTTCCAGTGGTAATTTGGTATCCCAAATAGATCAGAGCTCTGGGCAACTGTCCCACTGACCCAACCTTTAACCTGGCTCTGGGTACAAAAGCCAATATCTTTGCCCAAATTGTACTACTGAAAACTAAGCACCATGGCTGTCCACATTTATTTCCATACTTTGATTGAATGTAATGTCTTTTCTAATCTCCTCCCCCACTTCCCTTGCTGTCTCTCCTACCCACTGTCAAAACAAATCAGGATTCTGCAGTAGGAACAGAAAAGGGAAAGTGTTTATAGTTCTTGAGCACCTACTCTGCACAGGCACCATGGTAGGTGTCTTAAATATGTTATAACACTTAATTCTCACAACAGTTTGACCATTGGATTGATATTATTATGTTTTTCTCACACAACAAAATTGAGGGTCAAAGATATTATGTAACTAGCTCTAGATTGTACAAACTAGCAAATAATGATCCAGGATTCTGAACCCTGTCTGTTCCAAAAGCTTTTTAGTTTATTTTAAATCTTATAAACTGTCCATCTTATTAACACTATTGAGAACCATTTTCAGAATGGGATTTGTTTTAGATTTGATACACTAGCTCTCCCTTCTTTAAGTCCTTTTTAGTGTGGCAAAGGAAAAGATTTGGGAAAATTTCAAGTGTCCTCTTCTTTGCTCTGGTGGATTTCTATGAGATAATGGAATGGAAGGAGGTAGACCTGTGGACCATAAAACATCACATGTTTAGATTTTTCATAAACAAAAAGAAGGCAAAGTCCAGAAAGCAACTAGATGTTTGCAGGATATAAAGAATTTGGAATATAAAAGATAGACACACTAGTGGCAGTAAATTTCTGTAGAGAACAAAAGAAGCTAAGATTCAGGCAGGGAATGAACTACCACTGTTAGAAGTTTTATCTCCCAAACTTTACTGAGAGCCTTGCAGGAGATTATGCTATTATGCACAGATAGAAATTGAAGAATACCCTATCAAACTATTTTGCAGACAGAAAAAAATTAGCCTTTTACCTTGAGGTCAGATGCCGAGATTAAACAATGTACCAATTACATTTCCTATCTCTTCATCTTATTAAAATTGCCTCTTAAAAATTATGTTTTATAACAGTAAAACTAGACAACAAAGAAGTAAAAATGGTCTATTCATCCCTTGAGAGCTGCAAAGATTCTGGAAACAATTATTTAGAAAAAAGTTCTTAATAATGTGAATGGGTACTTTTGAAGAATTCTAAAATTCTGTTTTAATAAATAAAGGGTCATTCATTAAAAGTAGCAACTGGAAGTGGTTGCCAGGGCCTGGGGGGAGGAGAAGTGCCGTCAGTGAATGTAGAGTTTCAGTTATGCAAGAGGAAAAGCTTCTAGAGACCTGCTGTATAACAATGTATGTATAGCTAACAGTACTGTACTGTATGCTTAGGGTTTTGCTAAGAAGGTAGATTTCATAGTATATGTTTTTTAGTACAATAAGAAAAAAGTGACACTAGAAAAATCACTTTTAAATGATCATTAGTAAATACTTGCAGACCACCCCTTCTTATGCCATTTTGTTATCCAGGTTGTTAGATATCGTTGGAATTAAGTATTAATATGTATTTGTGTATGTTTTTTAAGGCTACCCCACTAAAAATATTTTTTTAAATATACACTACAGCATATCTCTGTAATGCCAGTACTTATTTCCATGAGCCGACTGTTGGGAGAATAATTTCAATAAAATAGGGGTATGTATTTAAAAGATGATTGTGTTGGCACTTTTCTAAAGGATACAGTCAGGAAATGATATGAAACTGCAGTTAAAATCAAAGTAGTCTTCTGATTATCTGCAAAATAGACTCTTCCACCAAAGTGATTTCCTAGGAGAGGTCGTTTCCTAACTCAGATCAGACAGTGGAGCTAAAATATTATTAAAAATAGGATTTTTTAAAAAGGAGAGAGTCAACAAAAATGATTTCTACTTCCTATGATTCACTTATCACCACTTATTAAAGTGCAGAGCCCTCAAGTCTGCATGGCTATGTGGCTCCTTGATTATACGCCTTCTGTGTCATATAAAGGTGAAGTTGTTGATTTGGAATTTTAAAAGCCAGTAGAAACAGGTAAATCCTGTATTATCCCTGCCAGACCTTGAATCCAAGTTCCAAACCTAAAATTTTCTTTCTTTGAAATTCCATACAATGTCAGTACTACTGAGAGCATTAAAAGTCCACTGTAAAATGTAGAAGTAATTTTAGAATACTTTTTTAGACTTGAAATAATATATCTCGTCTTTTTTTTTAGAATCTTGCATTCAGAAATTTGCATTTTCACAAACAGAGCTGATTCATGGATCAACTTAGTCTCATCATAGAGATATTTTTATACTTGATACTAAAAAGCAGTACACAATTTCAGCCATTCAGCATTGTCATAAAAATTATCTATAGCCTAGTGTAGTGGCTCACACCTGTAATCCCAGTATTTTGGGAGGCAGAGGCAAGAGGATTGCCTGGGCTCAAGGGTTCTAGACCAGCCTGGGCAATATGGCAAGACCTCGTTTCTACAATAAATCAAAAAAGTAGCCAGGTGTGGCGGTGCACACTTGTAGTTCCTGCTAGTTGGAAGGTTAAGGCAGAAGGATCACCTGAGCCCAGCAAGTCAAGGCTGTGGTGACTGTGAGCATGCCACTGCACTCCAGCCTAGACGATAGAGTGAAACTGACTCAAAAACAAACAAACAAACAAACAAATGATCTCTATTACAGTAATTGCAGAGTCACAGGGCCCCATATTGACTCAGAGGGAATAGCAATTCTAAGATGTACAAGAAATATTTTCCAAAATTGATTTTATATATTTTTCTGCTTGAAATCAATAACAAAAACTTGCATAATTTATTATATTTTTATTTTTTGAATCGGAGTCTCATTCTTTCATCCAGAATGGAGTGCAGTGGCATGATCATGGGTCACTGCAGCCTCCACCTTCTGGGTTCAGGTAATCCTTCCGCCTCATGATCCCAAGTAACTGAGACTACAGGCACATACCACCACGCTTGGCTAATTTTTTTTTATTTTTTTGTACAGACAAGGTCTCACTACATTGACTAGGCAAGTGTCAAACTTCTGAGCTCAAGCAATTCTCTGTCTTGGTCTCCCAAAGCTACCACACCCAGCAAATACTTGCAATATGTTTTCATACAAAAATTTTCTGTAAATATCAGGTCAAAGTGTCATCATATAAAAAGTTAAACTAAACTTCATAAATATATTGAACCAATGAATTAAAATAATAATAAATAATTTCCCCAACAATCTCATATGTGCACTTAAAAAGCATTTGCCCTTTCAGGGCACTATTTGAATATTATTCAACCCATGTCTTCCTGAGTTCCAGTCACCTATAATCAGTAATGTTCTTGCCATATAGACTCAACCTCAATGCCAACCAGAAAGAATTCTCACCATGGCAAAAAATACGGCTGTACCCTCATCATGTTGAGAGGACCAAGGGCCCTGTTTCACCCCTTTCACTTGCTTACTGAGTCATTGTTTTCCTCTCACCCTGGTTGTGTTGACTGAATCTATGTATACATCCAGACATCTGCTTTGGTTTTCTCTCATTATTTCAAAAGCCATCTGGATATAGAGCTTTTCCCCACACCCAAGCCCATTTGGCTGAGGCCCTGACATCCTACCTAGCTTTGACAGGCTTGTCTATGGGGGCTGAGTTCTGTTACCTGGACCCTCCTGCTACTCAAGGAGGTTCTGTTGTATATCACGTCAACCACAGTTCCATCCGTCTCTTTACTTCCAGTATAGCCTGATGCCTATGGACTTCTTTGGCTGTATTCCCACCCAGCAGATTGAATCTCCTTGGATAGCCATGCTTGCTGGAATCAAGCCCAAGTTCATCACACATCTTTGGACTCTGTGTTTTGGACTGTAAGAGAATTCTCTCATGAAGTCACCCACCAGCTGGGGTAGTTTTGCCTTCCACAGTAACTACTTTTTCAGCACCTTCAACCACGTTGTGCTACTTAGGTCCCAGTGCACATTTCTCTGTAAATAAAATAATTTTTATTTTATTTCATTTATTTTTTGAGTCAGAGTCTCACTCTGTCACCCAGGCTGGAGTGCAGTGGCACAATCATGGCCACTGCAGCCTTGACTTGCTGGGCTCAGGTGATCTTTTTGCCTCAGACTTCCAAGTAGCTGGAACCATAGGCATGTGACACAATGCCTGACTGATTTTTTGATTTATTGTAGAGACAAGGTCTCACCATGTTGCTCAAGCTGGTCTCAAACCCCTGAGCTCAGGTAATCCTCTCGCCTCCACCTCCCAAAGTGCTGGGATTATAGGTGCGACCCACTGTGACAGACCGTTTCTCCTTTATGTGATCCATATTTGAGATTCTGTCCATACTCACAAATTTAGCATAGTATTCTCACCTATTGTATTAGGCAGCTGAAGGACATTCTTTACATTTGGATTTGTAGGTCTAGTAACAAAATGTGTGTTACTAGCTCTTCCCATTGGAAACTATGTGGACCTTGAATGGTAAAGTTATAAATTCACTTATTTCTATAAAATTAATAAGATATACTTAAATAATTTTTATTTAAAGTATTTCTATCTATTAATTATAATTTGAATTCTACCTTTTAATGATTGTTTTAGGACAAATATAATTTTATTCAAAAACAAAATTATTTAGAAGTTCCTAATTTTACATAAATTCATTGATGAAAATATACTCAAATTGTGCATAATTTGAATATAATTGCATATTTAGTTTTTTGAATCATTTGTGTTATTAGAAAAGTTACATATGTTAAAATCTCAATTTCAAGCCGGGCTCGGTGGCTCAGCCTGTAATCCTGCACCTTGGGAGGCTGAGGTGAGTGAATTGCCTGAGCCCATGGGTTCGAGACTCACCTGGGCAACTTGGCGAGACCTCATCTCTACAATAAATCAAAAAATTAGCCGGGCGTGGTAGTGGGCACCTATAGTTCCAGCTACTTGGAAGGCTGAGGTGGAAGGATCGCCGAAGCCCAGCAGGTTGAGGCTGCGGTGACCGGGAGCGGTCACTGCACTCCAGTCTGGGTGACAGAATGAGACTCCAACTCGGAAAAAAAACCAAAACTCAATTTCAAAAACCTATTTAATGAGTTTGCTGAAATAAATGCAAGAAAACAGATTTTATAGAAAGGATGATAATGTATGTATTAGGGTTGT
This sequence comes from Carlito syrichta, assembly GCF_000164805.1. Taxonomy (NCBI): domain Eukaryota; kingdom Metazoa; phylum Chordata; class Mammalia; order Primates; family Tarsiidae; genus Carlito; species Carlito syrichta. The sequence continues at coordinate 1,028,913 of NW_007033783.1, forward strand.
TAACTTTACAACTTATCAAGACATCATTAGTCCATCAACTGAACATGCAGCACTAAAAATAGTAATTCAATTCATTCAGCTTTGGCATTTCATCAAATTTGTCATATTAAAAAAATAACCTAACATATATTTTCTGATTTTGCTTGATTTTTTATGAAAGAATATTTGTCATAGTAGAAGGAAAAGAGCTATGTTCTTGATGTAAAAGATACATGGTAGGCCTGTCTTTATACCATTGCCTTGGTGTCTGCAAAAGCTGGGGGAGGCCAAAGTTTCGTTTTGTATCTCAAGAACGGAAAAATAATATGCATTTAAATTAGAGTAACATAATTTTGCCACTAATTTCTTTTAGCTTTGCTGTATTGTTGTCTTTTTGTGCTATGCTGATGGTTTTATTTGAAAGTAAGATCCTGCTTTCTAGACTAGAATTTATGTAGGCCTCTAATTACTAATGTTAAAAGGCATTCTGAGTTCCCAAACCAGGCGAAGTGAGGACCGATAGAAAGCTCAAACTTCACTTGTATGATGAACCCTTATGTACCTAACCCTGAATTGTACCCCACATCTTTAAAATAAAAAAAGGAATGAATTTAAAAAAGAAAAGAAAATGTTTGTACACACACACAAAAGGCATTTTGCACTGATTACTAAAAAATGTCACAGAAGTACTCATTTGTTTTGTTTGACTCCTCTGTGGAATGCAATATTTCATAGGAGAAGATGATTTCTCTTCATGGGTAGGTCTCCTGCACTTGAGTCAAACAAATGCTGTGACTTGGGATATGATGCAGGTGTAGGGGGCTATGTTTGTGTCATAATCTGTGTATCCTCATTTCTTGGCAGCTTTGTTGTCCAGGAGAAGAAAAATTTAAGGAACAGCTGAAATCTGTTTCTTATCATCATATTTTCCAAAGAATGGAGCAAGGCCTCTTGTCATCTGTTGGCACAGTATCCATCTATGCTGCTGGTTCTGTAAGATTTCCCTTGAGATTAAAATGTTGAAAGACAGCTTCATTCCTTTCATGCTCCAGTTCTTTGCAGAACACCTGCTCCATAAATGCACATCACTCGAGTGAAATTGTAAGTCGCCCAGTTCTCAAGTGATCTGTATTAGAATTTTAATTTGTAAAATAAAAATACAGTACCTAATTCTTCCACCATGCCACCACACAACTATTTGATCTGCTATTTATGTTTCCCTGTGTGTTCTGTATAAATCTGGTTTAATAAACACTAAAAATGGTAACACATACATTTAAAAAAATTGGCATAGGTGGATCATGCCGGGCATTTTGCAAAATAATCCTAAACTGTGGCAAGTCATTATGAGGAGAGACAGAGGACTTCTGGGAAGAGAAAGTTCAGATGAAGATATGACTTTGTGCAGTGACATGTGGCTTTCTCTGGAAAGAAGTGTTAGCTGTAATATTCTGGCCACATTCCAAGGCAGTTGATGGTATGCTGCCTCCCTAAATTCTACAGCTTCAATTACATTCATTGTCCTAATGCACTTCCTGTCAGGAATGGTTGTGGTGATGTGCCAGTTAAAACAGCTGTTGCCTCTGATGCATGAGAAGCTGTGATGATCAGGAGAGCAAAGTCACTCTTCCACACATCACCAATGGAGTTAGAAATTGAAAGCCCACTGCCCGAGAAAGAGAGAGAGAGAGAAAGAGAGAGAGAGAGAGAGAGAAAGAAGAGAGAAAAGGAAATCATATTGTTCTAAATATTTTGAACTGCTCTGCATTTATTTTAATACATTCATTTACCTACTATAACTTGTTTATTAATTTTCTTAAAACAATTTGATTATTCTTGTTTTTTTTTTTTTTGAGTTGGAGTCTCACTCTGTTGCCCAGACTGGAGTGCAGTGGCCGCCTCCGGCCACTGCAGTCTCTACCTGCTGGGCTCCGGCGATCCCTCCACCTCAGCCTTCCACGTAGCTGGAACTACAGGCGCGCGCTATCATGCCCGGCTGATCTTTTGATTTATTGTAGAGATGAGGTCTCGCTGCCCAAGCGGGTCTCGAACCCACGGGCTCATGCAATCCACTCACCTCAGCCTCCCAAAGGTGCGGGATTACAGGCTGAGCCACCAAGCCTGGTCATTTGATTATTCTTATTTTGAACTTCTAAGATTTCTCAGACATTCCAGTTAGAATAGACAGACCGACTTCTCTTGGTGATTATACAAAAGACAGATTGCTTTGGTCACTTTCATCATGTATGTAAAAAACAGCATCACAAAAGCCACATATTGAACACTTTTTATTAGCATAATGCTATTTCACCTATTACACAATTCCTGCCTTTGAAAACGCCAAAAATTTTGTTTCCAAATGGGGATGTTGATCACAAAATAATTCTTACTTTAAAAAAAAAAGGATGATCTATGCCTATTTTTCTATTTCCAGGCATAGAATAAATAACTGTGTTTTGCCCCCAGTTAAGCTGTGCATATTGCTTGACGTTTCTCTCTGCTTCCACATTGAGCGCCAAGATTTTTAAAAATTCAAACTGCCTGAAAATATTCAAATAGATTGAAGGGGAAAAAAGAAAAGAAATTTCTCCTCTTACGGTTAAAGACAAATTCCCTAAATAGTTCAGGGACAGAGTAAAAGAATGGTAAGTGTTTGCTGGACAGAATTATTGCATCCCTTTCCTGCTTTTATCTCTACAGGAGGCAGTAAAATATCTACTTAAACTTTTTTTAGAATAAAAAATAATTTACTTGAATAGAATATATTCATATATATTCTATATATAAATTATATAGTAATATATAAATAATTATAACTTTATACTTATATAAATAAAACTTAGTCATATGGTGAGCAACTGCTGTTTTTCCCTGAGCTCCCTTCGTGCTCAGTCTATTGTGAGCCCTTGAAGGTTGGCAGCCCTACTTGCTGTGATTGGGGCCCAAGAATCTCACTGGTGCCAAAATCTCAGAATCAAGTGTTCAACCTTCCAAGACCCACCAAATTTTTTCCTAAGATCTTGTCATTTCCAGCCGGGTGCAGTGGCTCACACCTATAATCCCAACACTTTGGGGAAGTGGAAGCAAGATGATTGCCTGAGCTCAGGGGTTCTAGACCAGCCTGGGCAACTTGGCGAGACCTCATCTCTACAATAAATCAAAAATTTAACCAGGTGTGGTGATGTGCACTTGTGATTCCAGCTACTTGGAATGCGGAGGTGAAAGGATCACCTGCACCCAGTAGGTCAAGGCTGTGGCACAGGCCATGAGCATGCCGCTGGACTCCATCCTGGGCGACAGAGTGAAACTCCCACTCAAAAAAAAAAAAAACAAAAAACTTGTAATTTCCTTCAGGTATTACAAGAGAATGGATTGAAAAGCTGAGAATCTCCGCTAATCTCATGAGTGTGTGATCTTAGAGATACCAAGCATGTTCTAATCTACAAGTAGGTAGAGTGGGGCTGTCTTCAGATACTTTTTTAAGCTGTGCTTCACAAACTCCTCTTAAGACAAGAGAGCCCAGAAGCCCTAGATACCTTCTTAGATCTAGACAAGGATGGAAAATGACTAAGAATAAAACAGTATCTTATAATTGTCATTCCTCCCTCTGAAGACCCAACCATCTACTTCTTCTGATCTCTTTTCCTTTCTTTTAACAGAATAATTGAATGGTTGCTAGGAGCCAACCTCATAGATACCCTGAGAGGTCAAGATTATTAATCCTATTTGAGAGCTGAAGAAATGGAAGGGCAGAAAATATAAGTAAAGTAGTAAAGCTGAGATTTGAAATTGTGTCAATTTAACAATTTCAAAGGAGTGGTAGCTTAAATGTCAAGAAATGTCCTCGATAGAATCTCCTGCAAAATGAGTGATCTTGACAAAGTTGCTTAACCTCTTAGATTCCTACTTTGCTTATTTTGAAATTGAGTTACTTACAGAGTTTATTTGAATATTAAATGAGACAATGGATTATAACTTATCTTGTGAAGTTGGAAGCACTATGTACATGTAAGGCACTTGGATCATTCTATTAACATTATAGCTCTACAAGCTATACATCCAAGCTGACCAACATTTGGTGGTGATTAATTAAACCAGTGAGCTAATTGTGACATCCCCAGGAAATCATCAAAAGAAAATCTATGTGCAGAATAATGGGAATCTGATTCTAAGAGGAAAGGAAATTAGGTGGAATGGTCACAGCATCAGAAGTGTTGACACAGAAGAAAGTGTTATGTACCCCTGGAAAATCTAAAGACATAATTATTCCTGGCAAGATAATCAGAGCATTACAAATCTAGTCAGTGTTCCCAGGCTACTAAAGATACAAGAAGTAGTCTCCAAGAGAGGTTGAACATCAATTAAGAAATAAACAGAGACTAAGCGAGGAATAATCTATGAACAATCTATGGATATTAAATTTAAATTTTAAAATGTAAGCATCCTGATAGAGCATGTGATAGACCTAAAAACGAGAATAGAATAGTATATGTTATGTGGAAAAATGAACAAGCAAACAAAAAAACTGAAAAATTAAAGCACCAAATTGAGAATAATAACTAGAAAATCTGTAATATTTTGGTGTTTTTATCCTATTTCTAGCATGTACCAGGCACAATGCCAGGTACTGTTTGAAGGTAAGAGTACAAAAATTGCTTCTCTTACTGTGGGGAAAAGCCAGAGAGAAGGAAGAAAAATAGAACAAGAGTTTTAATTCAATATCTCTAGGAGGGAAAAGTGTCTGTTTCAAGGCAGAAAAGTGAGGCGAGTGAGAAAATTGTTTTCCCCTTTCTGTATGTATTATTGTCCTTGTTTGAGAGATAAGGAAATTGAGGTACAGAAGGGTTAAGTAATTTGTCTAAATTTGCTTTTATTCATACTTTTATTTGTAAGACGTAATTTGATTACATGGCAACAAAACAAAAGGTCTGAAAAGCAAAATGTGTCAAACGTGAACATAATTACAGAGACTTAAACACGTGTTCATTTATTAGCAACCAAAATAAGAGAAGATTTTTAAACACAAAGTCATTGATAATAAAAGCATGAACCAAAATATAATAGATTTTCTCATTATACTTCTCTACTGTAAGTATTAATCGCTGTTAAGCTGTTTTAACTATGAACTGTTTTTCTTTCAAAAAATATAACTAGAGAACATAAGAAATCAAGGCTTGACTGCCTGGTTTAGAGGAAGACATGTCACAGCACAGTGTAGATTTTCTACATATTCAGACTCTCTAAACTGGGTCTTCACTGCCAGGCGATTATTAACTAATACCATGCTTATTCTCTAGAACACCGTCACATGATGTCTATTCCCAACCAGTTCCATTCTCCTCAAGGTCCTGGTTCCTCAAGCATCCCTTGATAGCAGGACCTTACTTTTGGCTTCATGGAGATTGAAAGTTGTGCTGTGAAAATAGCTAAATGTTATGGAGGCTAAAGCTGGTATCCATAGAAGAAAAAGTCAGGCTAGCTGTAGCCCTATGAAAGTGGCAAAGATTCTGAGACTCTCCTGTGAGGTTTTGAGAGACTGAGTCACCGTAATTGAGATGCTGGAAAGTGAGATCGCAGCAGACTGTCAACCTGATCATTTAAAACACAAAATACAACTTATAATCGGTACACCCTGTCCTCATGAACACCTGTATATGTCTTTATCAGAAGCAACTCTTGAATCTATTTTGTGAAAGGGTTGGTGCAGGACTGAGGACATCTGATATCCTCAGGATGTGTACTTTCTCTCCCTGTAGTCCTCACCCTGAAATCTGAAAGTAGCTCAGAAAGCAGGAACCAGAGAGGAAAGGTGGAATAGATGTTGGACCTTCTCCTGTTTTCCTTCTTGGCCCTCTTATTCTCACTTTACATTTTTTCCCAGGCTATCTTATCCACACACTTGAACTGAAGCAGATGACTCACCCATTTGAATCCCTGGTCCTTATCTCTGTTTTGTGTGCCAACCATATCTCTAACTATCTACTTAACATTTCCACTTGAATATCTCAAAACCACCTCAAAATAAATATACCCCCCAAACCAACTCATGAGTTTTCCCTTCAAAGCCATTTTCCCCTAGTATTCTTGGTCTCAGTAAATGACACTGTATTCATCTGGGCAAATTAGAGAGACTCCTAGGAGTCATCCTTGATAAAGTGTTCTTCCTTATTACTTTTTTTTTTTTTTTTTTGAGT